>NC_086378.1:4452147-4755080 GCF_036588685.1 Mytilus trossulus
TTTTCAAAGATCAGCTGTTTAACATGTAAGCCTATGGCGCAGTCAATTACAAGACTGCAACCTAAACAATTATGCTTATTGGCAGTTTTCAGCAAGTGCTTAATTATTCCATCTTTTCCATTATGCCACTAATAAATACACTGTATACTGACCTTTGCATTTTCTGGACTTCTGCATGTTGCAAGTAACGTCTTAGGTGGTGACGGTAACCTCAAAAACTGCTTAACAAGTTCTAGTCCTAAACCTCTATTGGCACCTGTGATAAGAACATTTTTCGGCTGAAGTCCCATCTTGTGTATGTTGTTGAAGTATCGTACCCAGGTGTGAGAATGGTGCGTTCGTACAAGCACCTTGGGGTATATTTTGTAATCTATAAGTATATATCGGAAAATTTTGTAATCTATAAGTATATATCGGAAAATTCAACTTTGATTAACGGATCTAAACTGAATTGACCATTAGCGGCACTGTCGTAAGAACGGTGGAGCAGTTGTCCCTCCACCTTCCTCTACCAAATATTAAAAATGAAAGACGACACTGGTATTCCACTACAGAAAAACATAAACGTTTATGTCATGTCCGAATGTTTTTTCACAACTCCTTCTTACAGGTAATCAAACCATATAAACCATTAAGGAAAGAAACATTTATAAAAATAATATAAAGTTTTGAGGATTTGTTACGAAAGTTTAATTAGATACAAGAAGATGTGGTATGAGTGTCAATGAGACAATTTTCCCATGATCCAGATCACAATTTGTTGAAGGAAACCATTATCTGTCACAGTACGGTCTTCAACACGGATCATTGGAAAACAAATGCATTGGGTTTAAACGTTTAAATATGTACAAACCTCCACCCTAACCTGAAACAATAGTAAAACATGACAACATAAAAAGGAGACAGATTAATATTAGCAATTGTTGCCGCTTGTTTCTGGATCCTTATTGTGAATATGTTTATAGTTTATACTTGTATTTTTTATAATAAAAATATTGTTTACACTAACATAGAAAGACACACTGTAATGACTTAAATCAATCAAAATACAGGCGTTCGACATTTGCGTAGATTTCATTTTTTTCATTTGCGCCGATTTCATTTTTTACCGGATTTTTGAGACAAAAAATGTCGGTTATTGATTTGGGGATGTACGGCGAGCGGCCGGCAATCAAATGTTGTCCGTGCATTAACTCATGAACCGTTCAACCAAAGCTTTTCAAATTTAAATATGTTGTTATTGACAACTAAATGAAGGTCAAGTTCAATAATGGCGATTTTGACTTTTACCGTTCAGGAGTTATGGTTCTTGAAAGATTGAAAAATGGAGATTCCAGTCGTGTCCGTGCATTTACACATACACTGTTCTACCAAAGCTTCCCAAATTTTAATATGTTGTTACTGATGACAAAATGGAGGTCAAGTTTAATAATGACGATTTTGACTTTTACCGTTCAGGAGTTATAGTTCTTGAAAGATTGAAAAATGGAGTTTCCAGTCGTGTCCGTTCATTTACACATGAACTGTTCTACCAAAGCTTCCCAAATTTTAATATATTGTTACTGATGACAAAATGGAGGTCATGTTCAATAATGACGATTTTGACTTTTACCGTTCAGGAGTTATGGTTCTTGGGAATTTGAAAAATGGTGTTTCCAGTCGTGTCCGTGCATTTTCTCATGAACCAATCAACCAAAGCTTTTGAAATTTTTATATGTTGTTACTGATGACAAAATAGAGGTCAAGTTCAATAATGACGATTTTGACTTTTACCGTTGAGGAGTAATGGTTCTTGAAAGATCGTAAAATGGTGTTTCCATTCACTTTGTTGCATTTACACATGAACCATTCAATCTAAGCTTTTCAAATTCTAATATATTGATACTGATGACAAAAGGAAGGTCAAATTTGATATCGACGATTTTCACTTTTACCATTCATCAGTAATGGTTCTTGTGATACTGCCAGGACACAAATAAATGTTGATAAATTCGGTTTGCTGTCGTTGTGACAGCCTCTTGTTTCATTTGCGGCGATTTTGTTTTTGCTTTAATTGCTTTTACAGTTTAACATAGGTGAGTAAATACTTGTTTTTCTAAATACTTTAATTTTTATGTCTACAATTTTAATAGATGGAACTTTTCTGTGCTGTCCGAAATATTTTTATCAGTTTTATACTCTACACGGATGTAAAATTGGAAACTGTTTTCCTCTAATATTACCCCCTCTTACCAGCGTAAGATGAGCAGTGTTAGGAAGTGATGTGGAAAATAATTTGCGATCTCTGCCGTCAAAAACAACTTTCCTTTGAGTCCGAGGTTATACATTTTGAGTTTGAACAAGCAATGCATAACGCAATTATGGATGCTTTTCCACAATGAAGAATAGATTTAAGCTACACAAAACCCCTTACAAATATAGATTTATTTCGTCTTCAAGCCATTGTTCAACTACTAAATTGTCTATTCTTCTTACCAGCACACTTGGTACAATTAAAAACCTTATAATAAATTGTTCAAATAAGGCCTTCGAAAATAGTGGAATAAATTACTTTTGGAGTGTCAAGAACTCGTTGGAAGTACTTGATAAATTGCATGCTTATATTGGTGATTTTAAATCTGTTAAAAGTTTTTATTTTTCTACCCTGTATACCACATTGCCTCACATTCTCATTAAGAAATAATTACACACCTTATTAAATGGGCATTTAGAAAATCAGAATGTGAATATATATGTTCAAACTCTTTTAGGTCATTTTTTAGTAGCAATAAACAAAAAAACTATGTTAATTGGACATGCTTTGATACTATATATGCCCTTGAATTTTTACTAGATAACATTTTTGTTCGCTTTGGGGATTCCGTGTATCGTCAGATTATCGGAATTCCAATGGGGACTAACTGTGCACCACTTATTGCGGACCTGTTTTTGTATTGTTATGAGTTACAATTTATGACAAAAATAAGCAAAGACCCATCGAAACAACATCTGATAAACAAATTTAATAATACTTTTAGATATTTGGATGATATGTTGGCTCTCAATAATGACGACTTCAGTATGTATATTAATGAAAGTTATCCTGTTGAACTTACTTTAAATAAAGCTAATACTAACAATGACCACTGCCCTTTCCTCGATCTTGATATCTTTATCACTAACGGAAAGCTGAATACTAAAATTTATGATAAAAGGGATGATTTTTCATTTCCTATCGTTAATTATTCATTTTTAGATGACGACGTTCCCTTGTCACCATCTTACGGTGTTTATATATCTCAACTTGTACGATTCGCTCGTGTATGTAACAATATTTTAGATTTTAACGAGAGAAATTTATGTATTACTGAAATATTATTACACCAGGGTTTTCGATATCACAAACTAGTCAAAACATTTACTAAATTTTATCATTGGTATACAGACATCATTCGTAAATATAGCTCAACATGCAGACTTCTTATACGTTCAGGTATTTCACATCCAATTTTTTATGGAAATATTCTTTATAAAGCACAAAGGTGTCAGTAATCACCTCAGAAACTAACAAAACCTTTGAATAGACTTATTAAGAAGGGATATCATTACGATACTGTTGTCAAGTCATTAAAGATTGCATATTTTGGCGTTAATATTGAGTCACTGATAAGGTCTTTGCATCGGAACTAAACACATTTATTCTAAAAACAGTTGTTGGCATGACACGGGTTATGTTCTTCTCATATATGCTATGATGGTATGATACTAAACCCCTAACGGGAAGGATTGTGCCTGATGTTCATATGATGAAATCATAAGATTTCATTCAGTTTAATTGAAGTATGGAGCTGGCATGTCAGTTAACTGCTAGTAGTCTGTTGTTATTTATGTATTATTGTCATTTTGTTTATTTTCTTTGGTTACTTCTTCTGACATCAGACTCGGACTTCTCTTGAACTGAATTTTAATGTACGTATTGTAATGCGTTTACTTTTCTACTTTGGTTAGAGGTATAGGGGGAGGGTTGAGATCTCACAAACATGTTAAACCCCGCCGCATTTTTGCGCCTGTTCCAAGTCAGGAGCCTCTGGCCTTTGTTAGTCTTGTTTTATTTTTATTTTAGTTTCTTGTGTACTATTTGGAAATTAGTATGGCGTTCATTATCACTGAACTAGTATATATTTGTTTAGGGGCCAGCTGAAGGACGCTTTCGGGTGCGGGAATTTCTCGCTACATTGAAAACCTGTTGGTGACCTTCTGCTGTTGTTTTTTTATTTGGTCGGGTTGTGGTCTCTTTGACACATTCCCAATTTCCATTCTCAATTTTATTTTAAAGGAAAATCCCGTCTGTTGGGCTGAGCAACGAGTATTAGACAAATTAAGTGACATTGCTAAATGGCGGTCCCAATTGGTTGACGTTCATAACATTTGTAAAACTTGTTAACGGAAGAGGTCTTTGGTGATAAATAAAAAAAAACCATTCACCTGAAATTAACCTGTTATTTACCTGTAAAATAGTCTGTGCGAATGAAAAATAATCGGCGCAAATGAAATAAAAAAGAATCGGCGCAAATGAAAGAAAAAATCGGTGCAAATGAAATGCAGATCGGAGCAAATGGAAAACGCCGCAAAATACCTACCAATTAAGTTAACTCAAACAAGTAAATATACCCTCAACGCATAAATTTTATCTATGACACAATGTTAGTACAAAGGCAATAGAATAGAGGGTGAAATGTTAAACAATTTTAGAAAGACCATTACCTTGAACAAAATGCCGCCAAATAGAATAATGATTATGTACATAATAGGAAAATGAAATTAATTTTGTTGTAAGGTAAACATAATGGAGAACGGAAATACATGTAGTTGTTTCCAAAATGAATATTTTTGTTGTTCATAGTACGAAAACAGAAGTGAAATTTTATAGTCATACCAGACACTTATCAAAGCTGTCATATATTTAAAATACCGAATAAGTAAACATTAAATTAAAAAAACATTCAAATTGTATCAACATGTTAAATTAACACGAAAGTGCGATTTGAGAGTACTCGTAGTTACTGAAACCTACATAATAAGTTTCAGTAATTTGTTTAATAATTTTTGGCGGTTTCCATGGTTACGGTGACCAATTCCAAAATGTTATTAACAGGTACCTATAATGGTACTTGGAAATTCGAAGGAACAAACCATTTAAGTTTCACTGGGTTTGACCTACCATATTAAGAGAGGAAATGCTACTTAAATGTTTTAGAGCATTTTGACCTTTTTGCATTGTTTTAATGGTAACGACATACATTTTGGAAATTCAAACGCAAATTGCCACATCTGCAAATGCTGCTCATCGTTACTGTGAAGTTTCATCAAGTTTGAAGCATTTTTATATTTTTTAATTTTTTAGTGCAGTTTCCATGGGAGCATAGTAGTTCCGACCATTCAAGTTTGAAGCATTTTTATATTTTTTAATTTTTTAGTGCAGTTTCCATGGGAGCATAGTAGTTCCGACCATTGTCAAAAGCATACAAAACCTGTATAAAGTGTACATCTACCTAAAACGTCTCTTTTGTTTGGAGTTTTCCTTTAGAAATTGGAATGTCTAAATCTATTACAGTTTATGTTAGATTTAGAAAGAGTAAGTTCTTCTGGGTAAATGTCGGTAGTGTGTTTAGAGAACTCTGGATTATTTAACAAAACATATCATCAAGATAACGGTAAGTATTGTTGAATGTATCAACAAAATGTAAAAATGGCGTGTCTTTACTGGGTTGGTCATAAACAGGAATAAATCTGCTATTAAAGGGGTGCAGGTTTTGCACATAGAAATACCTACTACTTGTCGATACACTTTATCGCCGAAACGTTTATATAAGTTGTCCAATCACTCCAATTTTTATTGTCACGCAGATACAATTATGTCGCAAATATAGCGATCATATATTGCGCTTTCCGAGTGTGGTCGTGTCGGCGTAGGCAACATACACGTTCAGTCTGTGGTTATATTTTATAAGCATCAATCACTTTTTAAAACCTTCGCTGAATTTTCTGAAACTTTAGCAGAGGCTTATTTAATGATTAAGAGATATCAAAAGCAAACTTTTGAAAAGAGATGAGATTTTTTTTCTTCATTTTTCGACTTTTTTTTTTATAGATGGACTCTGTTAAAAAATTTTACACTCAGTCTGCTTGTTATGAAACTTAACAGAAGCTTCTCTGCAAGTTAAACTAGAGGCTCCAAAGAGCCTGTGTCGCTCACCTTGGTCTATGTGAATATTAAACAAAGGAAGCAGATGGATTCATGACAAAATTGTGTTTTGGTCATGTTGGTGATGGTGATGTGTTTGTAAATCTTACTTTACTAAACAGTCTTGCTGCTTACATTTATCTCTATCTATAATGAACTTGGCCCAGTAGTTTCAGTGGAAAATGTTAATAAAAATTTACAAATTTTATGAAAATTGTTAAAAATTGACTTTAAAGGACAATAACTCCTTAGGGGGTCAATTGACCATTTCCGTCATGTTCACTTATTTGTAAATCTTACTTTGCTGAACATAATTGCTGTTTACAGTTTATCTCTATCTATAATAATATTCAAGATAATAACCAAAAACAGCAAAATTTCCTTAAAATTACCGATTCAGGGGCAGCAACCCAACAATGGGTTGTCAGATTCATCTGAAAATTGTAGGGCAGATAGATCTTAATTTGATAAACAATTTTACCTCATGTCGGATTTGCTCTAAATGCTTTGGTTTTTGAGTTATAAGCCAAAAACTGCATTTTACCCCTATGTTCTATTTTTAGCTGTGGCGGCCATCTTGATTTGATAGTCGGGTCACCAGACACATCTTTAAAACTAGATACCTCAAAGATACTTGTTGCCAAGTCTGGATTAATTTGGCTCAGTAGTTTCAGAGGAGAAGATTTTTGTAAAAGATAACTAAGATTTACGAAAAATGGTTAAAAATTGACTATAAAGGGCAATAACTCCTAAACGGGTCAACTGACCATTTCGGTCATGATGACTTATTTGTAAATCTAACTTTGCTGAACATTATTGCTGTTTACAGTTTATCTCTATCTATAATAATATTCAAGATTATAACCAAAAACTGCAAAATATCCACAAAATTACCAATTCAGGGGCAGCAACCCAACAACGGGTTGACCGATTCATCTAAAAATTTCAGGGCAGATAGATCTTGACCTACTAAACATTTTTACCTAGTCAGATTTCCTCTAAATGCTTTGGTTTTTGAGTTATAAGCCAAAAACTGCATTTTACCCCTTTGTTCTATTTTTAGCCGTGGCGGCCATCTTGGTTGGTTGACCGGGTCACGCCACACATTTTTTAAACTAGATACCCCAATGATGATTGTGGCCAAGTTTGGTTCAATTTGGCCCAGTAGTTTCAGAGGAGAAGATTTTTGTAAAAGTTAACAACGACGACGGACGACGGACGACGGACGACGACGGACGACGGACGCAAAGTGATGGGAAAAGCTCACTTGGCCCTTCGGGCCAGGTGAGCTAAAAAAATGTAATCTTAAAAAAAAGGTTTGCCTTTTAGATTCCTGTATTTTACTGATTACAATTACATTACATATGCATCGGCAATCGAAGACGAGACCACAGTCATCCGTCACGAAACTTTACGATTCTTTGAAAAGGTAATGTGCTGGTGGCGTAGTAGAAGATCTAGACTGAGATTCGGGGTAAACAAATGTTGGCAAAAAGTGAGGGCAATAACATTGCTTCTACTCAAAAGTGTGTATCATCTAGGTTTTGAGTAAAGGCCATTTCTAGTGTTTTCATTTGTAGATAAACAAACAGTTAACATTGGATTAACAGTTTTGTTTAGATTTAACGTTTATTGTTATGTTCTATTTACCTTTGGTGTGACCATATGCATTGATCGAAGGACACCACGGCACCCCACCCCCGTGACATATCTGTGTTCCTATATCAAGAAGAAATTGATGATGGACGATTGAAAAAAAGTGCAGAAAACACATTAAAACCTCTGAACAAGTGGTTATTTTTTTGTATTTGTTTTATTTAGACCTATGGAAGCAGGTTCTTTATTTTGAAAATATATCGAATTAGGTGTTCATAAGGTATGCATATTGGTCATTTCAAGGTTAATATCAAAACGCACCTTAGGTAGTAATTCATATTTACATAATTTTATAATAGTTTATAAAAACTGCAGTTGATTGCTGTAGACTAACTTACTTCAGGAAAAATAATTATAATTTGCAAGTTTGAATGTTCGTGTTTTTATGACATAATAGGGTGTTCATGTACTAGTATAAGAAATAGAATGTATTAGCTGGACTAAAACGAATCTGACATGGACGTAAGAGAGATAACTCTATATTTCTTCATAAACTTTTTGACATGCCGCCCGGTTCCTGTATGTGTGTATTATGGTTATAATGAAGACACCTCTCTTTACCTCTCGATAATTTGAATCTTATAGATGTATAAAAGATATTCAATGATAATTAAAAGCAAAATCTATAACAATTGTAAAACCAATCTTTATTTGTATCTTTGATTCGAATTCGGTAACTCGGAACATTGTATACTCGGAAGAACTGTGTGGGATCGTCGTTTACTTAGTTTTATCATAAATTCCATTACCTCGGATTAATTTGATGAATATGTCATGTGCGTTATCTTTCAAACGTGTATACTAGTATTATGTTCTTTTCTTTTTTCAATTAATTTGGCTGATCTTATTTATAAAGTACATTATAAGTACAATAAGGAGCATGATATGATACTAGTATATGATTGCCAATGAGACAACTGTCCGAAATTGAGTCCATATACCATCGATTGTAGAATTTGTGGATCACAAAACTGACTTCAACATTCAACAATATCCATATTCATCTATTTCAAGAAATAACTAAAAGTTGCTTAGTTTTCTAAATGCTAACTTAAGTAGGATAAACCTGGGCAGTGTATATATTCTTTACAGTTAACTTACCGGTCAAGTTATACTGTTCCTGACCTGGGACATACTATATTGACGTATAATGGTCCCATAATAAACTGGTATGGCTTGTTCACACAAAGGATACTTGAGAGTCAAATCTGCGTACTACTGCTGCTAAAGTTATTTCTAAAATTGTTGATGGTGTGGCTTTCTTTTTGATTCAGATCGATGCGAGTTGGACTGTGTGAATGATGCTCCTTGCATTGAGCACCGCCCCTGGGTTTCTATCGCAGCTGAGGCTGAAAACTACCGTGACTATTCCGGTCAAACCCTATTACTGCAGTATATTTTATGTGCTGTCATTAAACTTGAACTTTTATAACCATAATTACGTTTGTTTTTACTGCATCAGCTACGAGGTTTGCTGAGGCTATTTTCAAAGCTCACAATCCTAGACTCCATCGTACCTTAATAATTGGTATATGTTGTAATGTCAGAGCTTGGTAGATTTCCTATGTATTTTACTATAATTTTATCAATGTTAAAATATTGTCATAGACTGGAACATTTAACAGAAGGACTATTATATGATGCGTTTATATGTTGTAAAAAGTTACATAGCTCTAATGTAAATACATGGTATTCTAGTATAGATTATATTCAGAGAGAAATTGAATTACCAAATTTTGACCAATCAATTGGTTCTTTATGTCAGTATGTTAAAAATAAACTATGTAAAAGTTATGTCACTTTTTGGAATAAACTGAAATATCAAACAATTAACTCTGAAAAAGGGAAGCTTGGTACTTATTTTTCCATAAAAAATTGTTTTAAAAAAGAAAAATATTTAGAATTGCAGGACTTCAAAAAAAGGCAGTCAATTTGTAAATTAAGAATAAGTGCTCACTCTTTAAAAATTGAGACAGACAGATATTCAAAAAAGCATATAGAAAGATCTGAGCGTCTTTGTACTAATTGCTCACTTGGTAAAGTTGAAGATGAGCTTCATTTTTTATTAGAATGCCCTCTTTATGATATTCAAAAGGACGATTTTTTTCAAGACATTTCTAACAATTGTTATAATTTTATAAACTTAAATAAATCTTCTAAATTTTTATGGCTCTTGACCCAAGAAAATGTTACTCTTATGGAAAAACTGGGTTGTTATATTTGTGACTGTTTTGAATTAAGGAGATCAGGCATGAACACTGACATTTAGTCAAGTAAATAATTTGAAAATAAATACATATGCATGTATAATGTAATTTTATTATTCTTTTATTCACAATATATATATGTGGGTTTTAGCTTGATTCTGACCAATGCTTATATTCCAATTATATATGTATATGCCTCTATTATTGCTGTTGTTACTAATTATGTAAATCAATTGTATCTGATTTTATGCCCTTTATGGGCCCTGTAATTTGGGAAATAACAATATTCTATTCTATTCTATTCTATTCTGTTGTGGTTAAACCAGCAATCAGCCCGAAAACTTCACAGTGAAGTTAACAAAATAAGTAAAACCTGAAATAATAGTTACTGAAGATATAGTCAAGTGAGAAGACATTTGCTACATATCTGGAGCCTATAAGGCTCCCTTAAATACTTTTATTTTTATATCTAAATCTATACCGGGCACCTTTTTTGTCTCAGAAAAAAATCCTTTATAAGGAAAAAAATGGTGAGAAAATTAAAATGCCTGTGCTCTGATAAAGATATTTTTATGATGTGTATTACTGGTATCAGGAACATATATATTAGTTATATATACTGTTCCCAGGTATTATCAGAGACATATAATACAATTATTATATGTCTCTGGTATTATACCTATATAAAAAGGAAAATGGTGTGTGATTTCTTATGAGCAAACTCTCCACGAGAAAATATGAAGTAAATACTGTGTACTATCATTATTATCATTTATAGTATTATTTTATTTTATCTTTTTTGAAATTTGAACACATAATAAAAATACGCGGACCTCGTTGAGGACACCCTTACATTTAATTGTTGTACAGCGAGTTCGTAATTTCCAGCGCGCCTCCGGAGAAATACACATTCCCGTACCTCACACTGGATTTGAATGAGTGGATTTTGACAGATAAGAAAAACCGGGTCCCAGGTGATAAATAACAACAAACGTTTAATCAGTGTTCAGTAAGATGAATTTATCAATAAGTGACATTCAAATTGTGTAAAACATCAAAGAGATTCAAAGAATCTTTCGGTATGATCAACTGTTGAAAGAAAATGGATCGGTAATGTTATCGGAATTTCTGCTTTCTTGTACGTTTTCATTCACTTTAGAGGTAAATTGTTTGGATATGTGTTCACATAGGAGAAATTAATTATGTGTCTGAGATATTATTCTTATAATCAATGATTGATCCTCAAGAAAGCATTTGAATATTTTTGAAATCGAAAAGATGAGCAAGATGGCGGCTCCCAGCAGTTTGTGGTGTCTGGGATCATATTTAATTCTGTTAGCTATAGATCTTGTAATGTGTGATCGTGTCAGTAAACTTCATGTTCCTCATTTAACTCCACCTGATTCTGTCATTATTACAATATCATCATTAGGTGACATACCATCGTTAGTTAATCAACAGGAGTTATCAGGAATATTTGACTTATCTGACACAGAATTCAAATCAAAAGGTGATCTTTCTGGATTTTTAGGTGGAACATTTGATATCATTATTAAAAGTGATGTGCATACTTCTGAAGAACACCATCTTCTTGTTAAAGTTGATAATTCTTCAAAATTATTTTCATTTTCACATCATCAATATTTTGCATCAGTGCTAGAAAATTCAGCTCGACATACTAAATTAGATGTCATTGGGGATCTCTTTGTGAATTGTGATACAGATGTGTCCTTAAGATTTGTCTCAGGTACGGGAGATAAATTTTATGTGAAACATCAAATAAATGGTGCTAAGCAGGGTGTAGAAATATATACTAATGGACCACTAGATCGAGAAAAGAAAGATTCATATTCATTACTGCTACAAGCAAAATCACTGGATGGAAAGATTGCACAAACAGTCATTCATGTGTATATACAAGATGAAAATGATGAAATTCCTCAATTTAATCAAACAAAATATACCACAAATATACCCACTGGTTTGTCAGTTGGGAGTTCTGTTTTTAAGGTTCTGGCCATTGACAAGGACATTGGAACAATTTCATATTATTTAGAGGGAACAACAGATTTCAGTATTAACTCAGTGTCCGGAGAGATCATACTATCTTCAAGTTCATATTCCGTAAGAGATCATAAATTCAGAGTAGTGGCTACTGACCAAGGTGGACTAAGGTCATCAGCAATCATTCAAATAAATATTTTGCCAGGGAATTTAAAGTTTATTCCACATCATCATTTGTCAAAACGATCAGTCAATAGATTAGAGAGAAGTTTTGAAATTATTGAAAATGAGGGTAAAAGCAAACCCCTTTTCTCCATTGCTTCCCAGCCCTCACCTTCAATAGGAATTGAACAGTACCACATCATAGAGTCAACTATTGACATGTTTCAAGTGGATACGAGAGGAAATGTTTTTATCAAAGAAGGACGTACTTTGGATTTTGAAGAAGCCAGTCACAGATCCATCATCATGAATTTTAATATAACTAATACTAACAGTCAGACAGGTAAGATATCAAGTTCAATACAATATACATATATACTTAGTATTACTGACACTTAAAAACATGCATACAGTACAGGTTGGAATCCAGGATTTTGAAAAAGACCCCCCCCCCCTCTTTTGGCAAGCCAATGTTTGGATTATCAAAAAGAATCTGTCTCTGTTACAATTGAACATTTTCATAGTCGGATCCAGGGGGCGACCCGGAAACCTTAAATTTGTACCTACATGTATACATAAACAAGTTCTTGTTTTTACACTGTACAAAATAATGGCAAACGAAAATAGTTCTTAAATTTACACAGACATTTTAATGAAAGAGTTATTGTCCATGTACATAATGTACATGTACATATATAATATATTTATTTTATGATTGTTTAATTATCTGTTTCTTTAACAAGTTATTAACTTTTTAGTCACTGCTTCACATGCATGTGTACACTATTGACTACACCTAACTTGTATATATAATGAATTATGATTGACATATGAACCATTGTTTTTACTTAAGTAAATTAGTTGTACACCTTGAATAGATTGTATAATTAAGTCATTTCATGGTCAGATGGAAAGGCTTTGATTATAGTATAAATATTGGGATAATCACATCAGCCTTAGTTTACTTTGGTGGTGGTTTTTTTTTCTTCACAATACAGATCTATTTATTAATATACAAAGAATTTAAACAATAAATAACTAACAATCTAGAAAACTTTAAAAGAACGGTATTTCATTTGGGATTTCACAACTGGCATCCCACATTTTCTTTTAGGCCTAAATTACTATATTGTTTGTTTCCCCAATCCCGACCCTGCCAAGCCAGGTGTTGGTAGGTAGGTAGGGAAATAATTTTATTTTTCCAAAAAGCTTGAACAATATCATACACTCCGGCAAGCCAGGAAATTGGAAATGAATATAATGATATTTGACTTAGTTTTGACAATAAAATTTTATGAGTAGCACTGATTTTGCAGGGTCGGTCGGAATTGGGGAAACAAACAATATTTTATTTTAGGCCTTATCAATACATGTATGTGCAAAAGTTAAGCACCTTTTTTGAGTGCCATGCATTAAAAATGTTAATACTACAATGTACATTTTACATGTACAAATGTATATCACAGTTTTATGAATATAGAATGGAGATGTACTCAAAATTGTACCTTTATATACAATGTATATGTTTTAGATTGGAAATGTCATGAATGGATGCATCTTAAGTTAGGTTTTTGCAGGAGTTGATGTTGCTCAGTCTTTGTTTTCAAATTTGTGTTTTATGGACAAGTACTAGTCTTTTCACCCTTTCTGTTTTTTTATTCATAATGATATGACATTGTCAGTTTGTATTCAACTTTTACATTTGAATGTCCCTCTGCAATCTTCATGATCTTTTGCCTCTAATTTATTTAAAAGCAAATTTCAGGTCAAAATTCATTTTGAAATGATGTTGCAAAAGCTACATGTATTTGTTTTACATTTATAATATTTTTAATTCAGTTTGAGTTTATAATACTAGAAATGAGTTATGTTACTATTCAGACTGTGCTAAAACTTCATTGATTTAAAAAATGCAGCCATGCACTTGATGACTCAATTATTTCTTGGTATTTTAAATTTATTTAAATTAAAAATTTAATATCACAAGACTATTTGTCATGGGCTTAAAACATTGACAGAAGATAAGAAGTAAAAAATGTCTAAAGAAAAACATAAGAACACATTTGCCAAAGAAAAAGATGTAAAGACAAATAAAGTCAAGTCCACAGGTTAATACACATGCAATTTTATAATTTACTGAAAGAGGGTTGAAGGGTTGGACTCAAAAGCCATAATTAACCCAACTAAAAAGGGGGAGGTGGTTGAAACTGAAGAGCCCTGTAAAGGTTTACTTAAGAACCTCCAATTATTATGTATCAATCCTTTATGACTTGTGACCTGGCACTATAGTACAAAATGTATACTAGTACTATATACATTGTATGTATGAAGATTATCAAATTGTATTTTCAATCAAAGTACACTATACTTTGATACTACATTGTAGCTGTGAGTCATTGCCATTTTTTAGATTATAAATTTTTATGTTATCAAACACTGTGATTTAAAGATTGGGAGTGCAGTGTACATGTTGTTTGAAAGGCCTAGACCTATATGCATGTATCAATCCTATTTGGCTTGTAACTTATAATTAAATGTCAATCAAGTCTAACGCATGTTTTCTTGGTATATATTTCACCAATGAATAGCTGTATAAAGTCATCTAGAGCTTTTACCAGTAAAGAGGCTTTCTTGTTTAATTCTTTGAAGGTTTAGAAATTCAGTTTTATAATCTGTGGGGAAATTATAGTGATATTTTCAATTTGTATAACACGTTTTGCTGTTTAGTAACTTTAGTTAAGGACCATATATTGTACATTCGTGTTGTCCTTCAAACCTATGGATGCCATCTGAATTCAAACATACATGCATGTACAGTCTCTTCAATGCTCTTGTATATATTATATATCAGAATATGTTGCAGACAATTTATTTATCAAAAACAATGCACTGACTTTTTATTGATCCATCAAGACAAGGATGTATATTAGATATATACGTCCTTGATCAAGAATAAGAAGTATCCTCTGTACATTGGAACTATTTGAATTTTTCAGTTCTGTGCTAAAATTTCCTCTAATTAGCTATTTGATTTTTTTACTTCTACCCCTCATTTTCTCCTTCGACCTTGACTTATTTTGTATTTCAGTCCTGTATTAGGAAGCAGATTGGTGTAAATTGAAATTTTATTTTGAAGTTCTTTACATGTACATACATGTATAAATGTACATGTAATTAGCTTAGTATAAACAATTCTTTGTGTGATAAATGTAATTAGCATGATAAATCAGTTTATTAGTTTATTGAGATAGTAATAAATCTAAGATTGATTTAATTTGATTATCTTTTCCTCTCCACAGGAATAGTTATATTGTGACCAATATAGATAAAAATATTTTCTCTTTTAGTTTTGAGTATATTTATATTGGTTTTCTCAATCAGTATTTCTGTGGATGTACCAAATTATTTAAATGTACATGTATCATGCACTGAAAAATTGCTGTACATGTACCTGTATATTTACTAAATTGAATGTCACCTTTGTTTACATGTGTATGCGTCATGTAAGATTTTGAAGTAGTGGAAAATCCTGCCATCTATTTGTCATTCAGATATTTAGAATTGTGCCGTTTAAGATTATATTTCATCTTGATTACACCACTGGCTGATGATTTAATTTAGGGTCAGCCATTTCAGTAACCTGTATACATACGTTCATTATGAATTTGCAAGATGCAAGCTGATTCCTATTATAACATTGGTACTATCCATTAGCCATTCTTATTCGTAAATTAACTATAAAACATGTAAATTAAAATATAAACACAATAAAACCTAAAATGATATCAAAAACTGTTCTTTTTATATACATGCATGAATATGTATTGTAATTTCAGAACACAGTTTAAAATGCTATCTTAAATGTTTGATTATCTAGATCTGTTGCACATGTACATAATACCTAGTATTTTGTCCTCATTTTTTGTTAGATTACTCAAATAGTCAAATTTCGGTCTGAATGTAAAGATATTTTTTGGATCTTAACACACACTAAGTGTAAAATGGAACGTTATAAATGACAGGGGTAACAGTATGCCTAATATATATGTTCCTGATGTTAAACTGTAAATAATTTACTGGTAAATATAACTACATCATAACTTACATAAAATTATCACATTGTGATTGGTTGAACACCTTCATGTGGTGACCCCCCTATGGATCCTTAGGGGGTTAGTAAATTTCATAGGAGGTTCATGACGTCACATCTACTTTTATGATGACGTCATGTACTAAGGTTGTTGTGTTTAATTGTTTATTTTTATACCACAATTTGTCATACAGTTCACTAGTGACCCCCTATTGACCTTAAATTGGTGTTAAAAATTAGCCTTGCTAAAGTGTAACCCTTTCCACTACTTTAACCATTTTGGACAGTAACCCTCTTTCCTCAGACTCTGGAACCCGCTCCTGGTATCAGCAATCACTAAATACAGGCTCTCATTAGTAAACTATTTGGGAGTAAACAATACAGTTGATTTGAGTGTTTGAGGTTTGAAGAGTTTTCTTGACATATTGATTTTGATTTCACAGACAGTTATGGGAATTGGTTTCAGATAAAAGGTTTCAGACATGACTCAGAGAAGAGGGGACCTTGTAATGACCCTGATGATAAAAGGGGGAACCTGTCTGACCTTCCAGTACATCACACTGGTATGATAGGATCAGGTTGTAAATATTTACTGTCCTTTATCGTTGATACTCCAGCTGGTCTTTGTCTTTATCTCTGCCATTAGATTCTGGTTTCACTTGATTTCAGTTTAATTACATACTTGTTGGACATTTGGTATGCATCATGCAGTTTAATGAAGATTTAATCTCAGAAGTATGTATGGCCCTCAACTATTAATTGCATGTAAATTATATATTTACCTGATCATTAATATAAATTACTTGCTTACTTACTTACTTAATATTTATTTACTGGCCAAGAAAAAAAATAAAAAAATAAACAGTTACTACTTCTATGCTATTTAAATAATTTTCTATGATTTTATATATATAATTATAAAGCTTTTGTAAAAAAAACAATTCTCCTTACCTAATTTTAAACTAAATTTGCTTTCCTCCCGTACCCTAACATATTTTATGAAAATTTTTTGTTGAAGTTTCAAGTCCTTATATTTGTTATTAAGCACCTCCTATCATATATACATATATAATTACAGTTTAGAACACTTCCTTATATGGTCTTAATTAAGATATTTTCCAAATAACATTACCTTTCCTACCTACTGACCCCCCTCCACCCCACCCCTGTTTAAAATACTTGATGGACATTGGACTTACAAGGATCGTTTATTAAAAGAAGTCATTACGTGCATTTACCAAAGAAACAAGTTTAACGAAAATCATAATTTTAAACTTTAGTTTTCTAAAAAAAAAAAAAAATATTGCTTTATCATCGAGTGTTTTGTTTATAATCAGAATGTAGGCATAATAAACATGTAAGAATATGTAGAGTTTGAATTCGAAATGAAACATAACTTTATTACAATTTACTGGTACACCTGGTAATCAGACTGTTTGATGTGGTGTCTGCCAGCAAGCTTTATTGTTATTGTCTGTTTATTCTCCCCTATATACATGTAGGAGAAAAATAAAGGGTAGTATTATATTTATGTTAGGACACTATTGGTCAACTTAACATAACATTGTCACATTATATCATAAATATGCCATATTTCTAAATATTGTATTCTTTTCTTCAGGTCATAAAAAAAATCATAAAATCGGTGTTAGTAATAAAGTTGTATTTATACAGTAAAATTCAGAAACCATCTGATGTCCATATTAGTTTTAATGAAGCTTGTCTGAATTCACACTATGTTCAGTGAAATGTAAAATTAGAAATTGAATGGTAATTGTGTAGAACTCCATCCCTACTGCTTTTATTTGAAATCTTCCAAGATGGAATTGTGCATCTAGTACCATATGAATAAAGCTTAAGAAAAGAGGCTTTTTTTTGTAAATGAGTATTTAAAGTGATGGATCAGTTTATAAGAACATTAGAGAAATCTTTTTTCTTTTGTAATGTAAAAAAAATAAAGATGGTCCAGTGGACCTAATAAATCATTCATTAAAGCGTGTAATTAGGGTCGGAGACAGGTCACTGCTATTATCAATAATTGACTTTATTTGTAGCTTCCTGAAGCTCATTGGACCATGTTTACAATAATAGTGGTCCATAATCCTTGATCAGGAATTTGATTTGGTAGTAATTAAATTTGTAATGGTAGCTTTCATCTAAATCCTGATCCAATAATAAAGTGTAGATACATTGTAATATTGAGATAGATAATTATCCCTGTTGATGTCTTTCTCTTTCACGGGAGGAGTTAAGACTGTCAGATGTGATTTGTAACTTTCTTAATTTAATTGTGTCCAGAGAAATCAATACAATTTTATTGGTCATTTGACCAAATATGGACAATGTAAAGGCCATAAAGCTGTCCAGGGGGCCATGTCATCTTTGTCATATGGTGTTAAATTTCACACTGTCCATGACATCCATTTAATTTGTTTGATTTACGTTTCACTAGGGGGAGATTACTCCCTGATACATGTGAAGGTTTGAAGTGTTTTGTTTGGGAGAAATATCAAATTAGGTTTTGCTGAAAACATTAAATGGATAAATAACAGACGAAACATTTCCATTTGTGGTTCACCCTCTAGCTTGTCCTTTCTATATATATTCTTTCTGCTTTTTTCCTAGGCAATACATTATCTGTGCTGAACATTAATTTCACACTATATTGGTAAATATTCATCTCAACACTTCCCCCTATATATATAGAAATTCTTGTTACATGGTATTTCTTCCCACAACTTTCAAGCAGGTTGATATATTAAATTCTTCCCTTATATTAGATTATAAAACGTGATACAGTTTGATGTCTGTATTTCAAAAATAAATAGCTGAGCTTTATCTCATTTTTTGTTATAATTTTGATGTATTAAATTTACATTTGCTGTCAAAAATGTTCTGCTCATTGTTGAAGGGGTTATATTAACCAATAGTTGAAGAATTGTCTCATTGGCAATCAAATCACATTTTCTTCTCTCTATATCAATTTATTCACAAAATTGATGTTATTTGAAACGACTATGTATATTTAAAATATTCAATTAGAAATAATTAACAATTTAAAAAATGATAACTCAAGAATATTTACAATGGTAAGATTGTGTTGTCAACCTAAAGGCTTTAGAATCCACAAATTGAGTCCCCCTTTTTTTGGGGTAATTACACCAAAACAGTGCAAAGGTTATAACTATAAACGAAATTGATTATTGAAGTTCTGAGTGATGACCAGGCATCATACATTATTAATTAATCCCACGTTAATTAAGTTCCCAAATTTATAATCTCCTACATTATGACTGTAACTCCATGCCAAATAGAATATTCAAATATTTTGTCAATCAAGTGTTTAATGATATTGAGTCTGTAGAAGAATTTTCTTTGTGTGCATTGCCATGTCAAAATTAATTAGTGTGCTATTGGAAAGTCTGCTGTCCAAAGCAACCAAGTCGTTAATGATAGCTCTCATTATTTCCTTTTAAGAAAAAAGTGGTATGGCGTTAAGCATGGATTTAACCAAATTTGCTATTAACCCGGGAATGAGAGTCAACTTGCATGACAGAAGAGATGCATTTTTGCATCTATCCTAAGTCAGTCCATGAGCATTTTACCTTTGTTAGTATTGTATGTTTTTGAATTTTAGTTCATTTAGATATAGGAAGATGTGGTGTGAGTGCCAATGAGACAACTCTCCAGTAACAATCCTATTGTTTGGATTTCAAACTAATAAAATTCTTATTCTATTCTTATTCTTATTCTTATTCCATCCAAATAACAATTTAAAAAGTAAACCATTATAGGTTAAAGTATGGCCTTCAACACGGAGCCTTGGCTCACACCGAAACAACAAGCTATAAAGGGCCCCAAAATTACTAGTGTAAAACCATTCAAACTGGAAAACCAACGGTCTAATCTATATAAACAAAACGAGAAACGAGAAACACGTTTATATTACATAAACAAACGACAACTACTGTACATCAGATTCCTGACTTAGGACAGGTGCAAACATTTGCAGCATTTATATGTTTTGGAGTTTACGGTTGCATCCATTTTCACTGAACTAGTACACATTTGTTTTTGTTAAGGGGCCAGCTAAAGCACTCCTCTGAGTACAGGATTTTCTCTCTGTGTTGAAGACCCATTGGTGGCCTTGGGCTGTTTTCTGCCCTTTCTGTTTGGGTTGTTGTCTCTTTTTTAGACTCTTTTATATATATATATATAGACACCTAGTTTCGAGATGTGTTATCGTTTTTTGTTTGTTTTTTCACTGCAGTACATGTATATACCCCTCATCTGTTTTTATTCATAACTGATTCAGATACAATTTCTACTTATGTCTATATTAATTGCCTAGCAATAAAATTGAAGAGGCATTTTAGCTATATATTCTGACCTTGGTTTAGGGTGAGAGTAGTTTTACATATTACTTGTTACTCATTTAGTTTACATATAGGTTTATATATAATTCCAGAAAAAAGTTGAGTAATATCAAAACTTGTTATTGAAGATATATTTGATTGAAACAGATTAGTTTGTGATTACTCCCAGATTTACATAAAGCCTGTCTTCCCAATATAATGTTTTACAGCATGCCATTTAACAAGTCTGATACCCTTGATCTTCATTGATTGATTTCTTGAGAAGACCTGATGACAGACTATAATTATACCTGCAAAGGGGGAGAAAAACATTGGAATGGGCATGGAACTGAGAAATTATGATTATACCTGCAAAGGAGGGGGGACATTGGGAGGGATTTATGGACATGGAAATGAGAAATCATAATCAACACTTGGTAATAATTTAGGAAATACTGAATAAATGGGATATTCCCGTCCACACTAAGTGATATGTTATAATATATGAAATGTAGAAAAAGATTAAAATTATAATTTATATGACAACTTCTAAAAGGTTCCTTTAATTTACTCTTAATATTCAATTTATTGACTAGGAAATTATTATAGAAATATGTTTGTGACTGAATAGTATAATACTGTAAATTCAGAAATTATTGTGTAAAATGCCACAGTTATAATTGCAATAATTGGAATTCGCATGTATTTTGAATTTTTTTATAGGAATCAAACAGGATTTTTTTTCAAAATCGCAATTATTAAAATTTCATTTTAGTATAAAAAATGACAAAAACGTAATATAAAATGAACACAATAGTTTCTAATTTTACAATAGTTGGTAATATAGGTTTAGGATCCTGTACAATTGACTAATGTATGCATGGCTTCATCTTGAATGCTCATCAAAATGCCACTTATGCCTCTAGTGAAGAAACTGAGGCTTGGTTTAAGGGCCTAAGATAGTAGAAGCTAATGACAAATCTTCCCTGAAGAACAATTAAACATTGTGTGTGTGAAAGTCATTAAGAATCTGTCATGAATGCCTTTCTGAGAAACCTTGTTAAACAGTATTGATTCTAGAGAGTCAATAAAACATTAAACTGGACACTCAGCTCGCAATGACCAGAAATCCACTAAACAAATGTGTATTTTTCCCCCATATACTTGCATGTAAATTGAACATTAAATTTATATCAAAAATGAGATACAGAACCTATTTAAAATATATTATTTATAATTATTTAAAAAAGAGACTGACATATATATTGCAGAAGTTACACAGTAAAGACGGACATATTTACATTCAATGCAGGGATTTTAAGTCGGCACCATCATTATTAATTGTTTAGATTTATATATATTAAAGTTTCAATAAATTAATCATACTGAATATGACTATATAAATAAATAACTTTAGATCAACAGTATGCATATAAAAGATATGTAAAATTCTTAAAAAAAAAAGACAGCAATATTGAGGGCAGACAATACTTTAAATACTTATACCCCATCTTTATAAAAAGAAGGGGTGAGCAGTTTCAAATCTATCTGTCCGTCTGTCAGTCCATTGATCAGTCTGTCTGTCCATTTATGAATATTTTTCGTTTCATTTTTTACACATGGCCATGGGTAACCAATGCAAATTGAAATTTTTTGTCACATTTTTCTCAGGAACTTCATTTCAAGGATAATGAAGAATTTCTGAAATTTGGTGTCAGGGTTTATTTAAGTCAGATATACTGTGTGATGCGTTTTTCAAATTCATCACTCAACAACTTCCTATATATATACCAAATACTTATAATTACATAATTTTAAACATGAGTAAAATTGAGAATGGAAATGGGGAATGCGTCAAAGAGACAACAACCCGACCATAGAGCAGACAACAGCAGAAGGTCACCAACAGGTCTTCAATGCAGTGAGAAATTCCAGCACCCTTAGAAATTTTCATCACATTTTTATCAGGAACTACAATTGAATTTCTGAAATTTAGTTTCAGGATTTATACAAGTCAGCTATCCCGTGTGATGCGTTTTCAGATTCATCACTCAACAACTTCCTGTTTACCAAAATATTTGGGCAGGGGTATCATCAGTGAGCAGTAGCTTGCAGTTTCAATTGTTTGAAAAGTCAATTTTTCTTCTATAAGAACATTTTCATGAATAAGTTGATTACCAGTACAAAAAAGTGTGGTTTATAATTAGACAAAGATAAGATGTAAAAGAAAAAACAAAACCTATGATTTATGATAGCTGTTTATATATACTTCTATTGTACACACAAACCTATACATAATTTGTAAACAAATCATTGTATTCATAGCATAAAAGACAAACGATGTGCAGATTATAAAGTACAAGATGCACAACTGATTGGTATATTTTCTGTTGATGTAGATAATACTTAGGGTTTACCCATTGACTATTAAAACATCTGCCAGTGAAATGCATGCAAGATATTTTAGGATCATAAGATGAGTTTATTATGTCAGTCTACTGTGTGATATATAGTATTAATTCCTGATCATTAGAGAATTGTTCTACAAAAAACTTGAGTAGGAGTTTAAACAGACTTTTTGTTGTTATGTAACCAGCATGTACATGATGCAGTTTACATTTCCCTGAAATCAGGTGGTTTTATATTAACTTCTTGCACACATTATATAATGTCAGTGATTTAACTTAGTCTATGTTAGACCAGATAAAACAAGCAGTCCTCATTGTGAAAGGCAGAATCTTAGCTTTTACTTGTTAACAAATTAAAAAATAAATCAGACCATGGCCGGGCCTTCATTGTATTAGAATTGAGTTAAGAGTTTTTTTTGTTTTTTGTTCAATGTTGAAGGTCTCACAGTGACTTTGAGATGAAGAACAGCAATGAAAGTACTGTTCCTTGATTTTTTTCATGTTTTTTGCTGCACATGTACTGATTTTGTGTGGAGGGTGGATATCCCATATCCTTTGTTTTTCTATTAAGATAAGTTTTAGTTGTAAGGTATTTTTACATAAACCAGTTTCAGTACAAACAATTGTTTTTCATTCATTTTTTTACATAAATAAGGCTGTTAGTTTTCTTGTTTGAATTGTTTTACATTGTCTTATCAGGGCCTTTTATAGCTGACTGCATTATGGGCTTTGCTCATTGTTGAAGGCCTTACGATGACCTTTAGTTGTTTATGTTTGTGTCATTTTGGTCTTATGTGGATAGTTGTTTCATTGGCAATCATACCACATCTTCTTTTTTATAATGTATAAAAAAAAACTATATTTTAAGGTTTCTCTTAAATATTATTATACAGGGATGATTGGATAATATGTATTTATAGATTTTTGTTTACAAATTTGGACAAGAATGACTTATAAGCAAACATTTACACAGAAGATATACATTCATACATATTGAAACTATTTATGTGGTAATGAAGTAGTTAATCTACTGTTTAATCCTGTAATTCCCAGACCTTTATAATAAGATGAGGTTGGTGATGAGGTTTATACAGAACAAACAAGATTCTATCGTTTGTATATTTTCTTTTCGTTTATAAGTCATGGTATCTGATACCATTAGGTCACTTTATACATTTTTTTGTTATTATGACTAATTGAGTATAGACACCAGGTTTTTCATATGTTATTTAATGAATGGCTATTACTTATTTTGATTTTATTGAACCATAAAACTAATTTTTGACTCTTCACATTGAATAATCCGCGAAGCGGATTATGTAAAATGTGAAGAGTCAAAAATTAGTTTTATGGTTCAATAAAATCAAAATAAATCATTGCCATTCATTATAAATAAATTTCTATCAAAAATAAGGCTCAAAGAACTTTTTATATTATTTATATTAACAATAACAAACGTACCCACATGTTGGCGTATGAATACTCAACGTCAGAGTGGGCGTGTCGCCATCAAAATTGACAACATTGAAAATAAAACTAATAATTTTAACCAATCAGAAGACAGTAAAAACACCAAATTTATTTATTAATCAGACAAAACATCCCTTACAACTTCAATGAGTGTTTTTATAATCCAATAATCAAAAAGAGATCATCATTTTATTCAGCATATTTTCTTACAATATTTTTAGAATATCAAGTATAAAACCGAGAAAGAATAGGATGTTCTAAGACTGATCAATATTGATTTTTTTACAGAATTTATTGTAGAAAACCATCTATTTAAGGTTACTCCCTGGGGTCAAATTTATAAAAATGTTAATGGGTTTCAGTCTGCTACACAAAATGAAATGAAATTGTAGAATGAAAAAGATGTTACTCCCTATTATTATTCATATTTAATGAAGTTACGAGTTGCCTTTGTTCTGTTGCATGTATAGCAATGAGATAATTCGTTTAATTTAATTGCATCTCTGGGTCTTGATTTGTCATAGGCATGTTGCTACATTAATTTCAACATGTGTTTTAATAAAACAATATAATGTTAGCATGGTTAGCTAATGGAAAAAAAGAGAGAATTATGAAAGAGAATCTCCGGGTGCTGGATTTTCTCGCTGTATTAAAGACCCATTGGTCGCCTTTGGCTGTTTACTGCTCTTTGGTCTGGCTGTTGTTTCTTTGGTACATTCCCCATTTCCAATCTCAATTAAGAGACAATAACAGATATAAGTTTTTCGTATTTATGTTTTAAAACCCATAATATGACAATTCTCTCAAATTCTTAACTTGTTTTTAAGAAGGTTTTGATAGACTAAGAATTGCTTGCTCTTTTGTTAATCCTTGATGGGTTCATGTCATTAAATAAAACATTAGTGTACTCCACCTAGACAGTTGTTTCTTTTTATCAGATCACTTGTCAAAAAATGGAAAAGTAAGTGAAATAAATATTTTTAGAATTTTTTATCAGATAAGTTTTTCTGTAGTAAATTCATTGAACTGATTATAAAAGATTTTATCAAACATTCTTGTGTAATTTCTGCCAAACTTTTCTTAAAGCTGTATAGGTTTATTGTAGGAAAGAAATTGAAAGAATTATTAGCAAATACCGATTTTCTGATAACAACAGTTACAGTGATGCACCATTAAACATTTACTTTTTTTGTGGTTAATGTAATAAAATAGCTCCATGTCAGTAAATTGGTCTGTTTTAGTGCTATTTATGAAGTAAATTGTTACATAATAGTATCGTAGAACTAGATCTTATCGAGGATTAAAAGCAGTACTTAAACTTTATATGTGTTGATAAAGGTCTATGGGAATGTAGACAATGCAAATACATGTAATTAGAATGATAAAACTGTATCAAATTTTTTATTCATTTTGAGTCATGTTAGTTGTGTGTGGTTTTTTTTAAAATAATTATTTGATAATCTTGTGTTACATTTGTAAGAATATACAATGTGTACATCCTACAGGGGGAGATCCAGACATAATAAAAGGAGATGGGTTCCCAACCCAAGATAAAGGAGGTGTTTCAGCAATAAGTCCCCAATCAAATGCATTGATCGTCTTAAAAATATGAGGTTGTCAACCCCCTGACCTGACCCCCCTGGATCTGCCACTGCTGTAAATGCTACAAATTGTCTCTTGTACACCCAAGTGTAAATTTGTTTAAGAGTGTATATTTTGTTTAAGAGTGTATATTTTGTTTAAGAGTGTATATTTTGTTTTAGAGTGTATATTTTGTTTGAGTGAGTATATATTTTTTTAGAGAGTATATTTTGTTTTAGCATGTATATGATTCATCTGTATGCAGCTTTTCCTGAAATCGCAATAATTAAACTTGAATCTAAATACCTGTTTTATATATTGTAGATTATACATTGCTGAAAGTAACATTAACTGTGAAGGATGTTAATGATGAGAAACCAAGGTTTATCAATGAACCGCGACCATTCCTGGCTACAGTGTCCACCAATCCAAGTATCGGAGAGCTTGTGTATGAACTTATGGCTGATGATGCAGACACAGGCTCTAGCATTACATATATACTGGAATCAGGTCAGTAAAAAGTATTATAGTCACCAAAGTTTTTAGCTCCAAGTAAATCCAAAACTTAGTCCCTATTCAAATGGAAAAATCAAAAGCTCAAACTTATCATACATATGGAAAACAACTGTCATATTCCTGACTTGGTACAGGCATTTTCGTATGTGGAAAATGGTGAGTAAAACCTGGGCTTATAGCTAGCCAAACTTCTAACTTGTATGACAGTCACATTAAATTACATTGTATTGACAACGATGTGTGAACAAAACAAGAGTAACAGGATGCATATATATGTCATGTATGTGATGATAGGTTTTTCAATAATATATGCAAAGCTAATAAATCAGACAACATCTAGGCAAGGTGTGAAAATTAACAGAACTAACATTAATTTGCCATCAAAGCCATTGTAATTTGCCATCAACTTAGATGAACAATGACTGTTACTGTTCTTAATTTTTGTCGAGCCTTCGACTTTAGTCGAAAAAGCAAGACTAAGCGATCCTACATTCCGTCGTCGTCGGCGGCGTCAACAAATATTCACTCTGTGGTTAAAGTTTTTGAAAATTTAATAACTTTCTTAAACTATACTGGATTTCTACCAAACTTGGACAGAAGCTTGTTTATGATCAAAAGATAGTATCCAGAAGTAAATTTTGTAAAAATAAAATTCCATTTTTTCTGTATTTTTTTTATAAATGGACTTAGTTTTTCTGCGGGGAAACATTACATTCACTCTGTGGTTAAAGTTTTGAAAATTTTAATAACTTTCTTTAACTATCAAGGGTTTGTACCAAACTTGGACAGAAGCTTGTTTATGATCATAAGATAGTATCCAGAAATAAATTTTGTAAAAAAAAATTATTATACTTTTAAATGGACTTAGATTTTCTGCCAGGAAACAACACATTCACTCTGTGGTTAAATTTTTAAAAAATTTAATGACTTTTTTATACTATTTTAGATTTGTACCAAACTTGGACAGAAGCTTGTTTATGATTGAAAGCTAGTATCTAGAGAAGAAATTTTGTTAATATTTGGTACCTGTGTATCTGTATTTTACTTATAAATGGACTTAGTTTTTCTTCCAGTTAACATTACATACAGTCTGCAGTTTTAAAACATTTATTCGATTCATAAACTATCCTGAAATTTTTACCAAACTTGGACAGAAACTTCTACAATGAAAAGATGGTATCAAGAGGAATATTTTTATTGGTTATTTTCGTCATTTTTGTTGAGCCTGGGAGTTAAAGCAAAAGTAGGCGAGACACTGGGTTCCGCGGAACCCTTACAAATTTTTATTCCTTTATAATGTTTTATGCAAGGGAGTGGGTATTAAATGTGTTCCATGGACACATTCCCCATTTATTAACTCTTTCATTCTAGTAACTTTATTTTTGCTTATTTATAGCTGGAGAAGGAAAGTTTGCCATCCAAAACATCATTGCTGCTGGACGTCATATTGGTAGGATTGTTACGACAAAGACAGGTCATGGACAATATGAGAAAGGACGAGAATTCTCATTAGTTGTGTCAGCTCAGGACACATCAGTTCCACCAACCATTATACAGAAATCTAATTTTGAGATTGTCAAAGTTTTAGTGGGGTCTAGACCTCCACAGTTCTTTGAAGATCCGTATATTGGATATGTAATGGAAAACAATCAAGCTGGCTATAAGTATGTAAATTTATTATATCTCTGTTTGTGTTAGCTATAGACACAACCATGAGGGCTTACGAGGGATGGTTTTGTATCTTTTTTGAACTAAGATATTATGGTTAATGCAAAAAGACAGATTTCAGAAGTCGATTTTACCAAAAAAATGATTTGTTCATGACTGAAGACCAATCTTAGTTGTAATTTTTTTTGGAAAACCGACACCAGTAATTTAGGAGGAGGTATTTTTCAGTAATTTGAACTTATGTTTTAGTAAAGTATGATAAAAGATTGAATGTAAAAAACCTTTACAGCAGTCATTATGTTATTTCTTATGTTGTATTGTTGGGTTGCTGTTTCATTGAGCTGAACATCAGACAGTTTGGTTAAATTCAATCCTTTTATGAGGAGAACGAATACAAATCTAGAGATTCAGCATTATAAGGAGATGCTAACAGTTAGTCAATACATTTTAAAAGTACATTACTTCTTACATATTAACAAACATAAAGTGTTCCTATTTTAAGAACTGTCATTCATTTGGGAACATAAAAATGAATTAACTCTTGTGCATTTCTGACATTGTGACCTGAAATAAAATCTTGCAAACATGTTGCACATAAAATGATATTAGTCACTACAAAGTTTGTACTTTATATCTTGAAAAAAGACTAAAAGATATATCATAAGGACTTTTTGATAGTGGAATGACTCTCTTATCAGAATAAAGAATGACAGTCATTGTTGTTCAAAGGTATAGAAATGGTCAAATATTAGATTATTAGAATTATGAAGCGGGCATGGATAAGATCAGCTTCAATTTAGAAAAGCTGTATGATAATTGACTTGGGATACACACTTCCTTATACTTACAAGTATTTGGTAGGCTATTTTTACACCTGGAAATCAGTTACATAAAGACAATTCATGTTGTGGTTAGCTAATTTACGAGCAGATTGTAAATCATCAATAGTATATTAAAATAATTGTTTTATTAAAGTGCATTTTCACATTGGCTGGCCTCTGATGTATAATTACACCTACATACACATATTAAAAACTTGTCTCATAACTGAAACATTTCAATTAAGTACATGAAAGGTTTATAATTACTTAACAACATATAATATTGCATTTATAATTCCTTGACAACGTATAGTACATGTATTGCAGTAACTGAAAAATTCAACTTTTACTGTAAAACATTAAAAGTTTGAAAATATCACTTTTTTCATATAGATAAATGACTTTAAGGTTAAAACTTTTTTACCAATTGTATAAATCATTGTAGTACTAATAGTCCAGCAGCTAAGTCCAATATTTTGGGACAATTGATCACTTTATGGTAAAAGCATGAAACTTTGCACAGTGTTAGTTATGATGCTTATAAACATTTTTGGATATGGAGCCATCAAAAAAAAATCCACAATGGCCGCCAATTTCAAAATGGCCGCCAACAGTCATGAAGCAGAGTCCAAAAATAGAGTTCAATTTAACTTTTGAAAATTAAAGCACAAAACTTTGCATATTGCTAATTATAATGATTATTAATTTTTTCTGAATATGGAACAATAAAAAAATTAAAAAAAATGGCCGCCAATTTCAAAATGGCCACCAACAGTCATGAGGCAGAGTCCAAAAATATGGTATAATTTATCATTGAAAATAAAAACACAACACTTTGCATATTGCTAGTTATGGTGCTTATTAATCTTTAATGAATATGGAACAATCAAAATAATTCCATAATGGCCGACAATTCAAAATGGCCGCCAACAGTCATGAGGCAGAGTCCAAAAAAAAAAATGGTATAATTGATCATTTGAAAATAAAAGCAAAAAACTTTGCACATTGCTAGTTATGATGCTAATTAATCCTTTCTGAATATGGAACAATAAAAAATAATTGCTTAATGGCCGACACATTCAAAATGGCCGTCAAAAGTCTTATTATCAGAAACTATATCGTGTATATCTAGAAAGCTATTAATAATCAACAAATATTTGTGCTTTGCAAAATTTTCCGGATTTCAGGTCGTCAAATATTAAATTACATATTTTTTGTTTGTCTTTTTAACTTTTTCGATTCAAGCGTCACTGATACGTCATTTGTAGACGAAACACACGTCTGGCATACAGAAGTTATATACAAGGAATATATAAACTAATTTACGATCATATTTATTACAACATGACTACTGAAAAGACGTTCAGGGTATCAAGTGTAGAATATGACAAACCAACTAAGTTAAATAATATTGATTGGGCAAATTGCATCCTATGCCAAGAAATAATAGATGAAAAACGTATATGCCCATTTGATTCTAAACGTCTCAATGTTGGTGCTGGTAATCAATCTTTAGCTGATAATATTTAGAAGTTTCATGAATTACGATTGATGCCTGAAGGCATTAATGTGTGCATTGAAAACTTATATTTAGATGAGGGATCTGGAATAGCACAGTATTTCATTGACCAAAAGGCATGTTGGCACAAATCTTGCAACTTGAAACTGAACAGGACAAAGTTGGATAGAGCAGAAAAATCAACCTCACATGAGAGAATAGATGATAAAGCAACCACATCTAAAAGAAAACTAGACATAGCTTCTCCGTTCAGTGCACCAGTAACCTGTCTGTGTGCTTTTTTTGTAATGAAAATGGCCAAAAAGCCCTTAAAGAGTCCTCAACGTTTGGACAGGATACACGTGTGAGAGAATGAGCAGTAAATTAAATGACACTTTGTTACTTGCAAAGTTAAGTGCTGGTGATCTAATTGCAAAGAAAGCAAAGTACCACTCTAAATGTTTAGTTTCCTTATATAATCGTGCATCTCAAATTGAAATGAAAAATGATAAGGTCGAATCTAAGAAGGAAAGTCAAATCCATGGTATTGCATTTTCAGATTGTCAGATCCATGTAAACTTTATACGAAAAGAACTATATGGTAGGTGCAGATGTTTCATCTCGAGTTACACGACTAAAACACAGAATTGTAATTTCCCTAACTTAGATGCTTACAAACAAGGTCTTGAAAACAATCTTGCTTTCAAAGATGACATTGGTCCTGCATTGAAGAGAGTCTGCTTAGAAGATTTCGCATCAAATTCAGAATTTAAAGGAACCTTCCCAAAGGAATATCAGGAAGCTTATGTACCCCAGTCATTGCTTACTTTGGTCAGTATGATTCAATTTGGACCCACCATTCAGGATCGTTCATATTCTGAGTCGACATTAACAATAGCACATCCTCTGATGTATAGTTGTACAAAGAAACTATCCAACCGTCACATGAAAGATCATGAACCTCCAGTTTGTGCTTATTTGGGAATCATGATCCATGTAAGACTAGCAAACGTGATCTAGTAGATACTTTCTCCAATCTTGGACTGTCTATCTCCTATGACCGAGTGTAAGAAATTTCTACTTCCATGGCCAAGGATGCTTGTCGTCGTTATGTCAAAGAAGGTATTGTTTGCCCTACCAATCCACTACAAAATGTATTTACTTCATCTGCTGTAGACAACATTGATCACAATTCAAGCAGTATCTCGTTAAAAGATTCATTCCATGGTACAGGTATATCTTTATTCCAACATATTTCAGAGGATGTTCAAGGCGTTGTTCAAACATTTGACCAATCTGAACCTATGTTGAAATGCCAGTCAAAGAGAGTGTCTCTTTTACCAGAGAGTTATTCAAATCTTCCACCAGCTGTACTTATATTCATCGAACCAGATATCCCATTAGTCGAAGGGGAACTTTCAATTGATATGTCCTCATTCCCAGCTGCATCAAAAGGGGAATTCAAATAGCTGAACAGCTGTGGATAGGTTTTGGCACTGGAAAGAACTTTCTATATATTTCAATTCATGGATTGTGCCTTGCTCTAGGACCATTGAAATTGAAAGTCTTTCTACTGTTCCATTCATTTACCGGTTGTGACACAGTCTCAGCTTTTTCTGGGAAAGGTACGAAATCAGCTTGGGATACATGGTTCGTAAATGAGGAGTTGTCAGAAGCATTTCTGCAAGTTATTGAAAATCCAAATGAAGTGGAAATTTTAAAAGTGTTAAAAGTAATAGAACGATATGTTGTGCTTTTGTATGATCGGTCTTGTACAGCTAATATGGTGAATGAGTTTAGAAAACAGTTATTCACGCAGAAGACAAGAACAATTGACAATATTCCTCCATCACGAGATGCACTTCTTCATTGAACATATGAAACGTGCAGCTTACCAAGGTAGTGTTATTTGGCGCAGTTGTTTATTTGCAAATTCTAGTATGCCATCACCAGATTTATTTGGTTGGCAAAAACTTGATGGTACTTGGGTACCATTCTGGTCTGTGCTTGCTGAAGCTTCAATGTCATGCCAAGAGTTCATCCACTGTGGATGCAAGAAAGGATGTATAGGAGCATGTAAATTCGTGAAAGCAGTATTAAAATGCACAGCATTATGCAACTGCTCACCGGACTGTGAAAGAGAAACTGATCGTGACTGTGCTTTCTTTTGTTTTCCCTGCATTTTATTATATTCTAATTATAATTTTAATCTGTTGTTATGTTAAATAGTTACTTGTGAGGGTTTTTTCAATTTCTTATCTCATTTCTAAAAAAAGAAATACTCTTTGCACTGATTCAATACTGCATATGTTTTGGGTTTTTTTTCATTTCATGAATTGTGAAATTTTTTAAGGTCATTACCTGTTACTGTGAAAATTAAGAACTCGTCGAAGACGCCATTTTGAACTGTATCGGCCATTTTTATTTCATAGTTAATGTCACCTGTTACATTAAATAATAATATGTTTGTATATACGTGCTTGTATTGAAATAAATTATCCATTATTTTTTTAATCATTTGTATACCATATTCAAAAACAAACGTCAAATTTGTACATGTTAAACGGCGCCATTTTGAATATTGCCGCCATTTTGAAAATATTATCTATGCACCCAGGCATTGATACATTGTAGGTCTTTGTCGATATCAAATGATCAGTTTCGCGTATTTGGTAACTTTCTATCACACAATGATGGTGTATACATACGAATACTGTCAAACTTAGACATTTTGACGCGCCATTTTGAATTTGGACGCCATTTTGATGATTTCTGTATTATAAGGTTTAAAAAAAATAATAATTGACATATATCTTAATTGTATTTCCTTAAGTTTGTGACATCTTCTGAACACATTAAAATTGGAAGACTTCATCAAGTGAATTATGTTATACTAATGTCGGCCATCTTAAATTTGGCGGCCATATTGGATTTTTTTTTCGTGGCTCCATATCTGAATTTTGTCTTTACCCCTTAATCTTTCACTATGCCAAGTTTCATGCTTTTACCATAAAGTGATCAATTATTCTGATATCCGCTGGACTATAAAAACAATAAGTTACTTAAAATAACACTGACTGAAAGTGGGCTGTTGCATAACTAAACAAGAAAGCTTACACTCGATATATATATCGTTTTATTTTGACAACATTCTGGAGTCACAGCCTCGAGTTAGTATGAATTCTAAATTTGGTTGTCTCATTTTGGAAAATGACCTAATTTACATAAAACATTTCCTGATCTTTGGTTCTATATGTTTCGTGGAAGTCTTCAATAAGTTTGAAAATCATTTTAATGTCTTACTACGACCATACCCTGCTTGTGCGGGTACACTCAACTCCACTATTGAAGGTCATGGTTTTTATGGGCTTCCTTCACCAATAAAAACTGACGGCCACAAAATAGACCAAACTTGCACTTGAAAGTGGCATTAAAACATCAACATTCAATCAATAGAACCATCATATTTGTATCTGTTTTAGAAATAATTTCATCACTTGACATGTTAGAGTTTTTAATCCTTTTTTTATAGATTGACAAATGATGACGGCAGCCCATTAAGCATCAAAGCCAAACCATTCCAATCCAAAACTCCAGATGAAAATACAGATTACGATGGGACCATTAAATTTTCACTGTTGGATGACAGGGGGCAAACATCCACATTATTTACCATGAGTGACGAGGGAGAGGTTGCTACCTTACAGAGTATGGATTATGAGGCATCCACAGCACATCAGTTTGTACTCACTCTCAGAGCTGTTGAAGAATCAACGGGACTGCTCAGTACCACCCAGGTATTATAATAAAGATTATTAACACATTTGAAAATTGAAGAAACAAAAAATACTGAACTCTATTAAGAAACATTAAAAACAGAAAGTCCATTATAAAAAGGAAAAATCAAAAGCACTAACACATCAAACTCATGGGAAATAACTGTCATATTCCTGACTTAGGGAAAGGTATTTCCTAATGTTTAAAATTGTGGATTAAACCTAGCTTCATTATTTATAGCTAGCAAAACCTCTCACTTGTATGAAACGATAAACTATCCAATTAAAAAAATATTCCAAGAGTAACTGTAAACATCTACTGGTATTTCATTGCAGTATGTTTTCATTTTAAGAGTTGAGAGAGGATTTCACTAATATAGAATAAGAATTATAAACTGCAAACTCTAGTTAAAGCTTCAAACCTGATCCAACAGATGGCTTTGAAATTTTCTAAGTCTAATTTATAACTGTATACGTCAAGTGAGAGAAAAAAACTATGACAGAAGTTATAAAGACAGCTAATTGGCAATTAGAAACTTTAGAAATTCTGATATTAGTTGTTTTGTTTACCTGTGAAACATCAACCCTGGTGATAATTGTATTTATATATGTAAACTGATAGGATCAAACAACTGTGAAATATAACAATCATTCACAAAACTGCTAGATAAAGTGCAATCATATGACATAATGTGTAGTACTGATTTTTTGTTTCCCTTTCAAATATTTTTTCTAAAGGCCAAAAAAAATGATTGATCCTATATTCCCTTGTTTGGTTGTCAACATTTTGGTTATGTTTATATAGATGTCTATACTTTTGTCAAATCTATATGGAATTTCACAAAATCTGGACTGAAGCTATAGATGGACTTAGTTTTTTTGGCAGTTAAGAATTGCTTATAGTCTTTGAGACATGTTATGTTCTTCTTAAGTTATGACTGTTGTTTAAATCATTACATAATGGTTAGATAAATACCATAAAAGTTTTATTTCCATGCATGGCAAACTCTAGGAAAAGTCAATATATTTGTTTAGGGGCCAGCTGAAGGACGCCTCCGGGTGCGGAAATTTCTTGCTACATTGAAGACCTGTTGGTGACCTTTTGCTGTTGTTTTTTCTATGGTCGGGTTGTTGTCTCTTTGACACATTTCCCATTTCCATTCTCAATTTAAATAGTTAGGATTTTGTGCATTTTTCCCTTGATCTTTTTTGTGATAATTTTCATATCATGCTACTCGCTTGAGATGGAAAATTATCGCTAGAAACTAAGCATGCACGTGGTGGCGTTGGCTAACGAAATTGACATGAAATTGACCTGAAATTGACAATGTCGTCATAGGTAAAATAGCGATAAAAAGATTATCATTGTTCATCTCCCGGCTCAAGCGAGAAAATCAATCTCGTTGAGATGATCACCGATAAGCTATAAATACTGAAGAAGAACTCCTATGTTTATGTTGCAGCCTATCATTTATTTATTTTAGTGATCTCCATCAAATTGAAATTCTGTAATCCTAATTTATCTGATTTTTCATCAATATCATAAGAATATGCTATTGATACGTACTGACTCACATTTACACTAATGATATAAGACATATATGGCATTTGATTTCAGCTGAAAGTCAATTTGATAGATGTTAATGACAATGACCCAACCTTTGAACTATCAACCTATACAAATACGACCTCTGAGGGGACACCTGTCAACACCACACTGTTTTCTGGTAAGGTCACACATGATTTAGATTATATTATATATAGAAATAGCATTCTTGATGGTATATTCATGAGTCAGGTTCTTTTTTAGTAGTATGAAATGCATTGTAAATTGTAACTGTATTACCAGTGATTCATCAAAAAATTTGAACTATGTAAAGGGGATATTTATCAATGTGACATTTTTGGAATCAATAAGCTCCACTAAATAAGATGACAAAAACTCCAGCGTAAAGTTGAGTTTGCCCATACCCCCAAAAAAATGTTTGCTAAAATATACTCCAAGGTTAGAACTGTCAGCAGTTTGATATACAATTTATTTGCATAATTAATCCTTAACACTTTTATGTCACAATTACATGAGAGAGAGATATACTATGAAAAGTAAACAATCAGAATGTTGTCAAAATTTTAATAAAGAAATTTGAACTCTAAAACAGCATACACCAAATGTAAATTCAAAGCATCAGTTAGGTATATTAAATTCTTCAAATATAATATTACAGCTTTGCACATAGCAACCAGATACAGAAAAAAACTGACTGTCCAAATTTGGAAAATATTTTTCTCGACTCAGTTACAACTTTGTTCATATACATAATACAATTGGTTGCTTCTTTTCTTTTTTGGCAATACAGACATTTTTTTAATGAAAAACAGCTTTTAACACTTATTATTTACTGTGGCATGTTTTTGTTTCTATAGTGGCTGCCACAGATAGAGATTCTGGAGACAATGCCAAACTTACCTACTCTGTTAGTGATGATCATTTCTACGTGGTTACCAGAATGGACCAGAGGGGCAGATACATTGGAGATATCAAAGTAGCAAAGTTAGTAAATAGTTAAATTATATAGAATAGTTAATGATGTTTATAGTAAAACATTTTTATGCCCCACATACGATAGTATGTTTTCTGGTCTGTGGGGTGTTCGTTCCATCGTCTGTTCGTTTGTCCTGCTTCAGGTTTAAGTTTTTAGTCGAGGTAGTTTTTGATGAAGTTATAGTCAAATCGACCTGAAACTTAGTACACATGTTCCCTATGATATGATCTTTCTAATTTTAATGCCAAATTAGAGTTTTTACCCCAATTTCCACTGATCATAGAAAATGATAGTGCAAGTGGGGCATCTGTGTACTTGGGACACATTCTTGTTTTTTCTTGAGATGAGGCATGTGAATACTTGGTTTGTACATACAGAAATAAGTATAACTTGCACAAAAGAAGAAATTCATTGAACAAGTTTTAGAAGTCAACTAGGATGCAAAAAGTGAACGTTTGATAAGATTTCCTTAGAATACTTTGTCTTTTACTTGATTTATAATGCCACCACTGTTTGTAGGAGACTAGATTATGACTTCCGACCAGATCGTTTGTACAAGTTCAATGTAACAGCCACAGATGCTGGACCATTCAAGAAATCAGGTCTCGCCAATGTTGTGATATATGTTACCAATATAAACGATGAGCCCCCAGAGTTTGGTAAAACAAAGGAGGATATACATACCTTCATACGTGAGGACCAAAATGCTGGAAGTTACGTCAAAACTGTACAGGCTATAGACCCAGATGGTGATAATGTGGAATATTACTTTACAGGTAAGCCTAGAGTCACTTTAGTTTCAAGTATGACAAGACTTAGTAACATTTTCGTTTTGTTGAGTAAATATCCTGTATTCACATGTTTATATCAAGGTGGGATGGCGTTTAAAAATATCTAAAAGCTGTCTGATATTAATAAGCTTACACATTTATGCATTTTCCTGTATATTCCAATGTGTCACAATGCTTATGTTATTACATCACAATAAGAAACAATTATTCAGTGAAGTCATCTTCACAGATTGACCTCAGTATAGAAATAAGGAGTTGTTGTAATTATGATTGTCACTGAGAAAACTATCTACAGAAGTTCAAATTAAGTAGATGTGATTAATGTACTGCCTTCAACTATCAGAAAAACACATACTTAAAAGTCGTCTATAAATATTAAAAATATGAAACAATTCAATTGAGAAAAAAACTAATAAGTGAAGTTATAACAAAACAATTAGATCAATAACTCATTCATACCAAAAGAGCTGGGAATGTGTCTTTAGCTAAAGGATTCATGTAATTAAACAAGATAAAGGATATCCTTATCTATATTTTAGTTCTTGAGGTCATGTGACATGAGTACTGAATATTATCAGCAAAAGATACTTTAGGAATACTTAAAAATATTCCAAATTACCAATTATATTTTTTTTTAAGATGAAAATGTTTTTTTCTCTTTTAGATAAATTGTCAGTTGCACCAAATGGACCATTCAGAATTGATGCAAGATCTGGTCTGATTACATTAACAAACATAATACCAGCTCATATCCCCTCCTACACATTAAACATCACAGCTTATGATGATGGCAGCTGCTGTGGAGGTTCTCCTAAACTTAGGAGTGATTCCTATGTTGTGGTAGAAATAAAGGATATCAACAATAACAATCCTAGATTTCCTAGTTGTAGCTATGCTCCTCATATCATGGAAAATATGGCTCCTGGAACCTTTGTTGTCAGGGTAAAATAGTAAATTCTTGTTTAAATAAATATACAATAAAAATTAGAATTAAATGTGCTTAAACATGTACAATAATAGTTTTTTAAATATGATATCAGTTTGTGATTTAGCAGAACTTTTAACAAATTTAAATATAGTAGAATACTGTTAATTATTGTAAGATTTTTAGCTCACCTGGCATAGCCATGTAAGCTTATGCCATCACTTGACGTCCGTCGTCGTCGTCTGTCGTCGTAAACTATTTCAAGAATCTTCTCCTCTGAAACTACTAGGCCAAATACTTCCAAACTTTAACTGAATGTTCCTTCGGGTATCTAGTTTATAAATTTTATCCGAAGTTTCGATCTATCAACAAACATGGCCGCCATTACTTAAAATAGAACATAGGGGTCAAATGCAGTTTTTAGCTTATATCTCAAAAACGAAAGCATTTAGAGCAAATCTGACTGAGGTAAAAATGTTCATTATGTCAAGATCTATCAGCCCTGAAATTTTCAGATGAATCAAACAACCCATTGTTGGGTTGCTGCCACTTAATTGGTAATTTTAAGGAAATTTTGCAGTTTTTGGTCATTATCTTGAATATTATTATAGATAAAGATAAACTGTAAACAGCAAAAATGATCAGCAAAGTTGGATCTATAAAAAATTTAACATGACCAATAATGTCAATTGACCCCTTAAGGAGTTATTGCCCTTTAAAGACAAATTTGCTCTATTTGTTCAAACTTGCTTAAATTTAAAAATCTTCTCTGAAACAATTGGGCCAAATACTCTCAAACTTTAAATGAATGTTCGTTGGGGTATCTACTTTTTGAATTGTGTCCGAAGTTCTGATCCATCGACAAACATGGCAGCTGTGGCTAAAAATAGAACATAGGGGTCAAATGCAGTTTTTGGCTTATATCTCAAAAACTAAAGCATTAAGAGCAAAGAGCAAATTTGTTATGGGGTAAAAATGTTCAATAGGTCATGATCTATCAGCCCTGAAATTTTCAGACAAATTTAACAATCCATTGTTGGGTTGCTGCCACTAAATTGGTAATTTTAAGGAAATTTTTCAGTTCTTGGTTATTATCTTGAATATTATTGAATATAAAGATAAACTGTAAACAGCAGAAATGTTTGGCAAAATAAAATAAGATCTACAAATAATCAATATGATCAACATTTAAATGGCATTTTAAAGCAAAAATAATAATTGTGAAAGGATTAAGCAAAACGTTTCAGGTGAGCGAATCAGGCTCTTGAGAGCCTCTTGTTATAAATGTGAATAATGCATCTTTGTAAGTATCACAATGATAAGAACTTGAATTCTGATAACTGATACATATACATGTTTCTAAATACAGATTTTCCTCAAATCGCAATAATTAATCTCACATTTTGTTCATTCTTCAAAAATTCCAACAATAAATGCACTCAGTATTTCTGAGTTAACAATAGTCTAATTGTTAAATTTAGTTTTTGATAGCAGTTTATAATTTTGCCAAGTTAATTAAGATTGTGTATGAAAGACTCAAAGTTAATAAAAATGTAAGAAATGGTGCCTTTTTGTCTAAACAGTATTTCAAAGACATACAGTAGGGTAGTATTATCTAACCAGGTTGAATTAAAATATTTACCTTTAATTAACAGGTACAAGCTGAAGATGATGATAGAGGCTATAATGGTAAAGTTAAATACCATGTAGTTACTCCAGCTGGCAAGACACAGAGCTTCGATGTAGATCCTGACAATGGTACCGTCACGTCCAGGGTCATGTTTGATCGGGAATCTGAACAGGGCATGAGAGGCTACCCTCTCACTATCATGGCTGAGGATCAGGGTCAGACCAGGAAATTAAATAGTTTGTGTACATTCTGGGTTACCATTGATGATCTGAATGACAATCCACCAAAGTTTGATTCGTCAGTTTACACTCCTACAATTGTGCGTAGTTTAGACGTCAACAAAGTTGTGACATCATTGTTAGCAACAGATCAGGATATGGGTACAAATGCTGAAGTCACATACTCTCTTATAGAGAATCCAGAAGACAGATTCAGAATTGATTCAGATACTGGTACAATCTTCCTCAGCAAGAGTTTGTCTGATGTAAGTATTTAGTTTTATAATCATGAAATGTGATGTGATGGCCAATGAGGCAGCAACCCAACAGAGACCACAGAATATAACAATCAATATTATCATACAGAGATGTAAATCTTTCAACTTCAAAATGATGAACAAACCCATACCATAGAAAAAGCTATTAGATGACATTGATAATTGATCTGCACATACTTCTGAAGGGACAATAAAAATGGCTCCTTTATGCCTTCAGTCATGAAATTAAACATTTTAAAATTTAAAAAAAGATTCAAGTTTACATTGAAGGAAGAAAAAGAACCAAGCATAGCAGAATTACATCACCAAAAAAAAAGACTATTTCTTGTATATTGGATTTTTTCTTTAAACTTATGATTAACATCTAAGGAAACACATGTAACTTTTCTACAGGTTTGTATGTCAAAAACCAAAACATAATTCTACAGCAGTGATTTCTTTTTAAGAGCTAGTAAAAAGAGTTTTAAAAAAACATGTTTTTTTTGCTAGAAAAACATTTATCCTGTTGAAACTAAACATATTGATATCTCTACTACAACTGACTGTTTTCTTTTTCAGTTTTTTGATAGTTCAATAAGATTACAAGTGCGGACAGAAGACAAGGGAATTCCCCCACTTCACAGCAAAGTACTGGTCAACATTGATGTTACGACAGGTGATCAGCCTGCTCCTACATGGAATGACAACTATAACGGTCAAAGCTTTACCGTAAATGAAACAGAACAAGTGGGATACAAAATAGCCACGTTTTATGCTTCGTCTAATGTACCACCACCACTAGATGGCGTTTCATTTGCAATAGTCGATTCCAACGGACATCCTAGGCAATCAGCTGGAAACTTCCGTGTTGAAGGAAGGGACAATCACATGAATTTACGATTGAATGGACCATTGAATTATAAGATAAACAATACTTATACACTACGTCTCAGAGTAACTGTAAGTTTTAAGAAAGATTTACATAAAATGGTAGACATTATAAAATTGGACTGTTAGAAAAATCAATTAAATCACAGTAGATTTATTTATGCCAAAAACTGAAAATAAGACCAGGGATCTCGATGGCCTGTTTAACAATGTCTTGCACCATCGTTCAAATGTCTTGCGCCATCGTTCAATTGTCTTCTGCCATTGTTCAAAACTGTGATCGATTTTATAGCCTGATGCCATTTTATTAGAAATTTTAATCAGATGCATGTAATTGCATAACCCTTCAGCCTTTTTTATAGTATAATCCAATACAGTTCTAACGCCTGAGGGATAACCGGATTTAGATAGCTAATCGTTTGTACCTGAGCTTGTACAGGTAGATCAACACACCAGACAGGAGAATATTATCTGAAGATAAACAATTTATTTGTCGAATTATTTAACTTAAGTTTCCGCAAATGCTTATAATAATTCAGATTAAATAAATAAATTAATAATCCAGTTACAAAGTTTAACAAGTTGAACACGTGCTTTTATTTTGACTTACGCAATTAACATCCCCCTTTTTAAGAAGTACAAAATAAGACGTAGAACAGTAATTATTATTTCATCGCAAATAACTCGAGTACTGCTGTATTGTAACGATAATTTAGAATTACTTTAAAAGTTAAAAAGTATTTTTTTTTAATATATTGTATCGTAATTCCGAATTCATTTCATATTTTACAAGCAAATTGATACATCCGCGCTTCCGGTTTCTATTCAGACTCGAAAGATGCATGTTGCATAGCATTGATTTGCTAGATAAAGTCATTAAAAACCTTTTCATTTGACAACGTCTGTTTTACAAATCTTTTTAACCTTTTAAATAACCCGTACGATTCGTTTTGTCGTTACCGGCTTCTGCAAACCAGCCATACGGGTAATGGGTTCATGACTTCTGAATTTGACAAGTGTCCGTGAAAAATAGGCTCCACATGATTTTTAACCCCCATAACAATTACCAAAAAATAGCAAGAAAACTACATTGGGACCTTCCTGATAGCTATTGGTTATTCTCGACTAAGTGAAGGAGGGGGCATGAGGGCTTGGCCTTTGAAGGGTTACAAACAGCAATTATTGAAAATATATATACTTCTATATAGTATTTATAATGAAAATTCAAATAAATATAATTCAAATAAGCAATGAATTAGCATGTTCACCTATCCTTATGTGGAGGGATGAAATACATTACATCACGCTACACTGTACGGCGTAGATACGGTTTATAATGGTGAAAGTTCCTCCATGGTTCAATTTTCATTCATGGAGATCCCTGAAGACTCAGAAAAATTATATTAAGTCCATTAATTTTTAGATAGATCAGTAATAACATACATGTTTTACTGCTTTTAATTTTATGATCATAAATTGAATTGAAATAATTTAGCGTATGATCTGCATGCACACTAAATATGTTCTGGATTAATCTTCATCAGATTTGCTTTAGAACAAGTTTTAGAATTTTTTTATTTTTATATCTTTCATTTTTTTCAGAATCAAGGCCTAACTCCACTTTCACAGGAAATGCGTGTAACTATTAATGTCCGTGACATGAACAATGAAGTTCCACAGTTTGAAGGACTAGACCCCAAACTTGCTAACTTGTTCCGTGGTAGTGTCCCAGAAAATGAACCATCTGGAGTTTCAGTGTTTACAGTGAAAGCTGTAGATGCTGATGCAGATCTCCCAAATAATCTGGTGAGTTATTTCCCTTTATGTGATTTCAATATTATTTTTTTTAAGGTATATGTTTAGATATTTTTTTTTGAAAAAATAATAATGAAAAGTAAAACATTTGAACACAGAGAAAAATCTAAACCAAAAATCTCGAAGCATCTGGCAAAATCAAAAGCTCAGACACATCAAACAAATGGATAACAACTGTCATATTTATTGAATTAATTAACTGAAACACTTTTTGGAAATAGTTAAAGATATTTATAGGGATTTAACATGCTTACATAGTGATACTTTGAAATTCAACTTTTAGGCATAATATTAATTTTCTCTTAACTTATGAATCTTGCATTGAAAATCATAATATTTTATATAAAATCAAAATTAAAAATTCATTTTTCCAGGTATACTATAGCTTGGTAGCAGACAAGAACAATGCCTATCTAAAGTTCAGAATTGACCAGCAGACAGGTCTAATTACCACAAACACCACGTTTGATAGAGAGGAAGAGAATGTCTACTTTATAACTGTAATGGCTAAAGATGGTATTAACTCTGATATTCCTTATCATGAACCACCCAACACACCTAACAGTGGTAAGTGGTTAAATATATAACACAAATGGCGGTTAAATAAAAATAATTTGTATGGTTTAAGGTTTATCAAAACCATGAACATAAATCTGAGATTATTTTTTTTTTAAACTAAAAAACCTAATATGTAAATTTTCTATGAACCAGGAAAAATTGAAATCCAGAAACAAAAGTCTCATTATAACCAAAACTATGACAGCATTTTCCTGAACAAAACATGAACTTTTGCCATTTAAATACAAATGCTGTAACAGGGGTCTTAATTTCTAACCTTGATTCACATAATTCTAAAATAGTATGTGGCATCCTTGAAAGTTGTTATGTATTAAAATTTGTGGTTTTGATATCAATGAACCAAAAAATCTTTAAAAGTTTGTACCATATTTATTCACAATAATGAATTTTCATGCAGAAGTTTGTGGTTCTCTGCATGTACTACGGTGTCTTCAAGCAATGAAAACTAGCCATCGTGATATAGCCAAAGGTGCTGAAAGAGAAAAAAAGTGATCATTACATTTGGAGCAAAACTGAAATTTTATATTTTTTTGCAGCTCAAGCTCAAGTTCAGGTTATTATTGGAGATAAGAATGACAACCCTCCAGTGTTTGAGAAACCTCTTTATGAGACAAATGTCTTTGAACAACCACCAGATAGTAGTAAATCTATAATCAGGGTACAGGCTACTGATAAAGATATAGGTAAGTTTTGATCAGAATCATCATAAAGTGGTTGGGACATAAGAGCCATAAGTAGTGGAAATCAATGATTTTACCACAAACACCCCATGTATAAGCTGTTACTTCAAAATTATTCATTTTAAGGTTTGTGCATCTTTTTTAATATTTGTAATTTATATTTCATCAAAACTCACTTATTAACATATATTAGACATACAGTAGAAAAAACATGAAAGATCGTAAATGCATAGAAGCTTTAGAAAATGATAAAGGAAAGTTCTCACTATTGATATTTTTATAGTAGAGGTTAAGATCCTTAATAATTACTGAGGTTATTCATGTGCCTAAAAAGTAAAGCTTTAATCTAACTTTTCAAGTTGAAGTGACAATATCTGCCATCCTGAATAAAGTAACTAATTACTTTATATTATAGCTGATACCTTGACATACTCTATAACCAGTGGTAATACTGATGGTGTATTCAGTATACGAGGGAAGACTGGAGATATCTATGTGGCCAGAGATCTGGATTATGAGACCATGTCACATGTAAGCTTTGAGAGGACATTTTGGTATTTTATCAGTTAATGTATAATTTGCATATTGTTGTCATATGTTTCTTAAATAATCTTTGATAGTTAAGCTTGAGGTAAAAAAAAAAAATGAATTTAAAAAAAAATGAGATTTATAAATCGATAGTACTCTTATTATAGGCAGCTCTGTTTGGCAATTTGAATTTAAGGCAAAAAACTTCAGATACACACCATAATTCGGTAAATGTTGAAACATACTTTATGTTAGTATAATGCAGAGAGGCTCTATTAGTTTAAAAAAAAATGTAAATATTTCAAAGGATTTTTTACAGTTTTTAGTTGGTATTGTATTATTTTATTATTTTTCAGACGTTCACCCTAACTATAACAGTGAGTGACAGTTTCTATACCAACATGACAACAGTTATACTCCATGTACAAGATGTCAATGATAACGCTCCAGAATTTACAAAGTCAGAATATGTTATAACATCTGTTGTGGAGGAGGAAACCCCACCCCGGGGAGGACAGTTTCTTGTTCAGGTAAATATATATATGTAGAGCACAGGTATTATTCCATCAAATCATGTTACGTCACATCTTGTGTCATACAAAGAAGTGGTATTACTCCTTCATTACACAATTTCAAACTGGTTGTGAAAGATGAATATACAACTTTATCAATTTACAAAAAATGATACATAATGGGTTGATTTTGAAAAAAGTATACATCCATTGTCACTTGGCTTTACCTGACGTTCTTAACTGCAAACTTTATAATTATATAAAACATAACCAGATGGACAAATATTCCTATTAAACATAAATATTACAATTTCACTATGTAATGGGTTCCAATGTTTGTTTATAGGTTGGTGCAACAGATAAGGACACCGCCAGAACCACAGATTTTGTATACAGCATTAGTAGTGATGACAACAAACCTAACGATCCAACATTCTCTATAGAGCCTAAAACTGGTAGGATCTTCTTACTCAAGTCCTTAGATAGAGACTTGCCAAAGGGACGAGCAGAGTACCAGTTTAATGTTCTAGTTGTGGATGAACCTAACTCGGCACAGTCTCTGATAGGTTATGCTTATGTCAAGGTCAAACCTATTGACATTAATGATAATCGACCAGAGTTTACCACAAACTTGACAGGTTATGTTCCAGAAAATTCTGCTAAAGGTAAGGGACTATATCTATGGTTAAGTAAATCTTTGTAAAGCATTAACTTATATTAGTAAATTTAGATTTTATTGAAGAAATTTTGGTTTATAATATATCTTTCTGAATAACATTCTTTATTAACTACTATAGCTAGAGCACAAGATAGCCTTGAATATTAATGTTGCATTCAATAACTACAGATGATATTAAACACAAATTCATCATACCTATATCAATTATAAAATCATTGTCATATCATATAAATGTGTATAAACATCAAACCATCATTTATATCTGCTGTTTGCTGCTTGTTGTTTATGCATATCTGTGTAGGAATATTACATCTCTGAGGGGTTGGACAGGGGTAATGACATACTGTAATGAGGGAGGGGAGTCAAGGGGAAGAGAGAAAGTAAAATAGGGACATTCTGGGGGATTCCCCCCCCCCCCCCATTTTTTTCTGGGAGTTGGAGAGATGAAATGGAAGCAGAAGAGAATCTGTAGTCTAGCTAGATAATTTGTAATCAGGTCCCTCTGTCCATCCCTCATCTGTTGCTACAGGAGGCTTTAGACATTTTGAATTTTTAGATTTTAGAGACAAAGTATTCGGTATGTATGGTGTTGTGTGCTTTTCAAGGTCAAGGCAGATATTTTTACTTATCAATTGATTTTGATTTTTTGTACAAAGAAAATGCAGCATTTTTTCCATTCCTCATGTTTATTTGCAATTGACTCTGTCCTGATTTTGCTTACTTTCATCTGTAACTCGCCACAAATTTTTCATACATTTTTATGATTTTATGAATGATATGTTAAATAAATATAATGCTTGTATTGTACACTTTAGTTTTGCCAAGTTTATTCATTTTTGTGATGAAGTTTTTATTTATTCATTTATTTACTTATGTGTAAAAATAAGGAGATGTGGCATGCTTGCCAATAAGACAAAAATCCACCAGAGAGTTAAAACTAAGATGCATGTTAAGGCAAAAGTAGGACACTGTACTGCCTTCAACAATCAGAAAGATATATATTTAGTCAGATATAAAAGGTCCTGAAATGAAAATGTTAAACATTTTAAACAAGAAAACTAATGTCTGAAATAAGGGAGACCCAACATTTTGAAAAATCAGGTTCGTCTCGTTAAATTTTCCTTGAATTTTGACATAATATTAACTTTAACCAGTTGACTAAAATATAATAGAATTCCAGAAATTTGAACCACATAATTTACATGAATAATTTCATTTGGTACAGAACAGTTTGAAAACACTAAATTTGATTATTGAGAACTTGATTTCTCTTTACTTTCTGTCTGAGGTCAATAAAGAATGTGGCAGGGGTACATTTGTATATGCCAATTAAATATCACATATATAAGATATTATAAATATATATTTCTATCATCTAACACACATCCCTTCACATCAGTTTTACACAAGTATTTGTGCACATTGTTTTTTTTTTTAATGGTGATTTAGTCTTTTAGGTATTATATTTTATGAAGTACTGGTACAATGTTTCTTTGTTTCACTTTCAATATTGATCATCAATATTTTTGATAATTTTCTTTAAAAGTTTTAAATAACTTCAGATAGCTCACAACCAGTTTACAACATAAGCTTTTTATTGATTTCTGTAACAATAATATTTTCAAGGGAAAAATATTGGAACCCTCCCAGTGTATGAAAAATCTAAATATGATTTTAGCTTTTCTTGCAATGACTGCTGACTATATCTGTTGATTAGTACAACTTATTGAATTTATAACTATAAATATATGAGTGAAGTGTCTAATTGTAGGTAAGAATGTGATGACAGTGCGAGCTAATGACGTGGATTATGGCAGAAATGGAACGGTCCATTATATGATAGGGGACAATCGTCCAGTGGATCCAGAAACTTCCATGAGTTTATTTCTAATTGATAGAGAAACAGGTCTTATTACGTCTAACACCAACAAACTGGACCGTGAGACATTAGATCGTTATTATCTCCCCATTGTGGCGTATGACAATGGTGTCAATCCACAAAGCTCCACAGCTACTGTGACGGTCGTGGTTACAGATGAGAATGACGAAAGGCCTAAATTTCTACAGAAGATTTACCGTGTAGATTTGTCAGAGAGTCAGTTAAGTGGTCCTGTGGTCTCCGTCGTGGCGACCGATGATGATGTTGATGACAATGCTAAGCTTACATACTCCATTGTGACACAGAATGATCTGAATTTTTTCTCCATTATAACATTACCATCAAATGATGGAGTAATAACAGTCTATAACGTAAGTTTACACGAAATATTTTGACTACGATGGACTCTTTTTTCCTTCATCAATATTTTAACTTTATAGAGTAAAATACCATAAATAATTCTTAACTATTAAATTTGAGAATGAAAATGGAGAATCTGTCAAAGAAACAACAACCCAACCAAAGAGTAGATAACAGCCAAAGGCCACCAATTATTTTAAAAAATTCACAATAAAAACCATTGATAAGTGACAAGAGAAGTATGATATAATTAAAACATTGCCAAGCCTGTTATTTATATGCAACATTTCATAAAATGAAATCTTTTAACTCTTGGATCATCGATACACTGTTTATATAAACTAACTTTTCTGAGAGTACGAAAATATTGAAATTAAGATAGAGAATCACAATTACAAACATGCAATAACATAAAGACAAATATTTAAGAAAAAAACAAATTTCTTGTGTTATAATTTAAATATATGTTGCATACACAATTGAATTCATATTTTTCTGTATTTTAGCCTGTTGACTATGAAAACAGAGGCCAGCGTTTCTTCAACCTGACAGTAAAAGCCAGAGATGCTAATCCTAACCATTTTGATATCGCCCATGTTGAAATTACAGTCACTGATGCTAATGATGAAAAACCAGAATTCCTCAAGAAAGTAGAAGTCATCACAAAGGATGAAAATATCCCAGAGAATTCATTGTTACACACCTTCTCAGCACACGACAAAGATAGCCCGCCAAATAATGAATTTACGTAAGTTACAAATATCTCAGAGAATTCATTGTTACACACCTTCTCAGCCCATGATAAAGATAGCCCGCCAAATAATGAATTTACGTAAGTTACAAATATCTCAGAGAATTCATTGTTACACACCTTCTCAGCCCATGATAAAGATAGCCCGCCAAATAATGAATTTACGTAAGTTACAAATATCCCAGAGAATTCATTGTTACACACCTTCTCACCACACGATAAAGATAGCCCGCCAAATAATGAATTTATGTAAGTTACAAATATCCCAGAGAATTCATTGTTACACACCTTCTCAGCACATGATAAAGATAGCCCACCAAATAATGAATTTACGTAAGTTACAAGTATCTCAGAAAAATAATTTACTGCTACATACCATCTCACTACACCATTAAGATAGTCCCTAGATAATAAATTTACCTAATTTTAGGATGAACCCATCTCAGAGATTGTTTGATAAAAACAGTGTATCAACTAAGATAAAGATGGTCAATCAAATGATGATTTATATAAGATTGACAAGTAACTGTATGCATTCAACATAAGGCCTCAAAAGCCAAAAACTTCTGGTATAAGGTTAATAACTTTATCTTGGAAAGTAACTTAACATTCTCAACAAATAATCAGTTTGGCCAAGACTTTAAGGAGTAGTGTTAATACCTTTTGATTTTCACTTCAGATTTTCAATAGCTGACCATGCAGACAGGTTTTATGTAGAACAGCATGGAGACTATTGTATGGTCAAGATACAGAATGGACTTGATGGTCAGACATTGGACAGAGAGACTAGTGACCAGTATACAGTTAAAGTTCTAGCAATAGATAAAGGTATGATAACCATGATAACACTAGTGTATTTCAGAACATGGGCATTTTGTAGTTAGTGACAGTAATAAAATGATATTTGATCTTAAATGTGAATTAAGAATTAGTTTCCATGTGGGCAACAGGCTCTAAAATAAAGCAACCAAAAACAATGATGCAATGTAATCATTTAATCTGCAAAATATTATCTCAAAATCATAAAACTTGTGACCAATCAAAATTATTTTTATAGGAATTCCAGCACAAACAGGAACTGCCACATTGTATATCAAAGTAACAGATCTAAACGACGAGGCACCAACCTTTGCCAAACAGTATCGTCCAATCGTAATGGAAGATGAGGACCCATCACATGAACCAGTCATTACTTTCAGTGCCATGGATAGAGATACCAAAAAATATGGTCCTCCATTTAAGTTTGAGTTACCGCCCTGTAAAAATCCTACATGCAATGAGAACATCAACCGTATGTTTAGTTTGGAGTTTGATCCAAGTAAGTTTTAATTATGATTGTTAATTATGTTACTTTTATACCCTATTCTGACCTGGTCTTTGCTCATGAACATTTTACTTAAAAAGAACTATAAGTATATGAAAAGAAGGAGAGTAGAGCTATACATCAATTAGACAGCAACCCTGTGACACAAATAGATAAACAAAGAACATCTATAATTTATCAATAGTTTGATACAGTCTAAGAACTAAATTTACAATGAACAAGAAACGATTATTTCAATTAAATTTTCACAAAATAATAGTCAAAATGGTTGACTGCTTGATAATTGTATTCAATGCAAAATATGAGAATTCACTTTTGTGACTTATTGGGAAAGCTTTTCTCTACATGTTTTAGTTCAATTAACATTTAATTTTTCTTAATTCTTCATATTTTATCTATTCTTTGTTTATCTCTTAAGATGGAGATGGTGGAAATGGAACAGGCAAAGTTATGGCCCTTGGGAAATTTTTCCGTGAAGAGCAGAAATTTTATTATTTACCAATCATAATGAAAGACATGGGAGGTAACAACCGATTATCAATGACAGGAACGAGTACGCTGACCATAGAGATTGGAGATAAAAACAATAATCAACATTACGATGGATTCAAGGAGATATTTGTATATAATTATAAAGGTATGTATAAACCTTGATGACAGCATTGGTAGATTTTCAATACACTTTCTCACACAAACAAGTTTGAAATGTAAACATGCTGTAACATGGACATGGTATAATATGCCCTAGTTGATTGGGTAAGATCTTGTGACATCGATCATAAAAAAAGTATACAGTTACTATTTATGCTAAATCTACTTTCAATTGTTGAATTTTAAGAGAGCCTTTTACCACATTTTGAAAGCATATGTAGAAGTGGGATTTACTTATTTACTTCTGTGTTCAACCTTTTCATGAATCTTTTGTTGCCTTTTTCTCAGGAACTACAAATCAGACTTTTTGGTACCAACCTTTGTGTACTGTAAGATGCATTTTCACATCCATGGCTCATCAACTTTCTGCTTACCAAAGTGTTTATTATTTGTTTAATATTGCAGGTTTGTTTGGAGACATAGAAATAGGCAGAGCTAATGCTGAAGATCTAGACGATTGGGATCATAAAGATAAACTCTACGTCTTCAAAGGACCAAAGGCAATGGCACAGTTCTTCAGGTAAACCTTTCTATGAAATACAATTCTTACATCAAATTTTTGACCAAAAAAAATTGTGTTCATAAAAAATTTTAAATCTAAAAAATTATGATGAAAAGAATTGATAAAGTAGAAATAATTAAAAAAAAAAATTGTATGTTTAAAATTTACACATAAAATGATCATGTTTTATCATGGTAAAAAAAATGCTGACATATATTTAGAAATGAAAAAATAAACCACATTAAACTGGCAAGTGATAAGCTGAACAAGTTCCAGAATGAGAAATCTTGCAAGATCTTGTGGCATGCAACATATTGCAACACAGTGTATGTGGTCTTCAACAAGGAGCCTTCGCTCACTCCGAACAGCAAGCTATAAAGGGCCTAAAAAATGAGTGTAAAACCATTCGAACATGGAAAACCAATGCTCTAATCTATATTATAAACGCAAAACACTTATGAACCACATCAACAAACAACAACTACTGAACATCAGTTTCCTTCCTTAGGACAAGTGCAAACAAATGCAGCGTGTTGAAACGTTTTGATAGTTACTAACCTTCACCATTAACTGAAACTATAGTAAAACATCACAACATAGAAAGAAACACTGTAAAATATCAATTGAAATGGCTTAACTCAATCAAAAGACATATTAACACAAGTGAACAAACACTAAAAAATAAATTTGAATAACTCATTGAACATAAAACTTTGTTTCTTTCAGTGTAAATGAAGAAACTGGTATGATTACCATGAAGAAAGGGGTACCAGGAGGGGTATTTGATTTTAAGGTGACGGTGTATGATCATGTCGTGTTTAATAAGAAGAATGCAACAGCCTCCATTAAAGTAACAGTAAAGGAAATATCTGATAATGCTGTGTACAGCTCTGGTTCCATTAGATTAACAGGTAATTGTAAGGAACGTAATTGTGGAAATTTTCATGAGGTCCTTTTAGTCTCTTAAGCCGTTGCATTAAAATCTATAATATAATGGTTGCACAAATAATTTCCAATATTGATATGAAGGATTCACATTTATTTTGATGCACAAACTTAACCCCTGTACGTAACTTTTGCATTGAATTCATGATTATAACATCCTGCAAAATAATCCAATCTTCTCAGTACATATAGTAACCTTTCCTGGATCCTGTAAAAAAAAAATCAAAATTTTAAATGGAAATAAGCAATAATTTTGAATAATTTTAAAGCAATGCTTTATTTTTGTTTCAAACTTTGATTAAAAATAATTTCAAATTTCTGGACAAAATGGGCATCCCTTTCAGAATGTAATCCTCAACTTTGCCAGAGTTTGAGAGGATTTATCCGGTGGTAATTTTCAGTTTCCAGCTTAACTATTTGACAAGATAACTGAATGTCACTGAAGATGAATTCCATTTTGTTTAACAATGTGAAAGCTATAGAGACTTAAGGAAACAGTTTAATATACCTTATTATTATAGACGTCCATCTTCGTTCAAATTAGTGCAACTTCTCAGCACTGAAAATGTAAAAGATTTGCATAATTTGTGTAAATTCTTGTTTAATGCACTTAATCATAGGACCAAACTGTTATTGATCAATACTTGATATTTATTTGCTTCTCTGATGTATTATGTCATGTTGTGTTATAGAAATGTATTTGTATTAATTGCACTGATAAGCATAATGTGCTTAAAGTAATAAAGAATTGAATTGAATTGTAAGTGGTTAACAAAAATTTCTAGCTAAAAAATCAAATTTATCTGAAAATCTATATGCAAGTGTTGAGCATTGGTGATTTATTACTTTATTTTGTTTGGCTCATTGCCATATATATCACATCTTTTACTGTATATACAAATCTAAAACAAACATAACAGAATCCTGATCATTTTAGGTATAACAGCTGAACAGTTTATGGAAAAGCCATCCTACATGGACTCTGCAGGTAAAACCCAACATTCAGAGAGTAATTATGAGAAATTTCAAAAGAAGTTAGCTGAAAAATTAGGGGTACCAGTAGAGAATGTTGATATATTTAGTGTGATGGACAATAAGACAATGCAGTATTTAGATATCAGATATGCAGCCCATGGTTCTCCTTGGTATCCTCCCAGTAAAATAGATGGCATTGTTACACAGTATAAGACCGAGGTTAGTAGCTGATATACTTGTATGTGTTTTGTAATAATAGGCTTATTTGTTTTCAGATATCTTTGATACAGTAAGTCATATGCTATGAATGGTTACTTAAGACAATTTTAAACGATCTCTTGTAACATTACAGAGAGTTAGTTTTAAGGCGTTTTTTTTTTGTAGCCATTTATAAAATTTGTCTTGGAAATTACAAGATTATGATGGAAACTATGTTCTGTAGATTAATAGTTATTTGTACTAGTTCCTGTATTGGTGGGTGACACATTTAAATGTTAAACTACAGAGCTGCAAAACATTTGACATTTTGTGGAATATTATTCTATAGGGACTATATAATGTTAAAGAAAAGGAATACCAGTATTGCATTTGAAGGACGAGCAGTATCAACATCAAGTACAGTTTGGCTTTACTTTAATATCATTTTAATATTATTTAAAGACTGCTACACTAAAACACCTAACACTTTTGTTTTATTCCTTTCTTCAGTTTGAAACTGAATCTGGAGGTAATGTTGCCATGGTGAATATAGACGAATGTTTGAAAGAGATATGTGACAGCGGTGGATGCTCCAATGTTCTGTATGTGGATGAGCATGCCCCAGTGATGATCAACACTAAAGGCAAATCGTTTGTTGGCATAGGAACAAAGATCGTAGCTGAATGTCAGTGTCTGGCCAAAAACTTCTCCAAGCCATTATCATGTACAGCTGGTTATTGTTTCAATGGAGGAACTTGTTTTAAAGATGACTTTGGTGATCTGAGGTATAAAATATTGTAATGTTGTACTACATGCTCAAAATATTTTCGTGTTTAAATCGAAAAATTTTGATGTTGTTTTGGAAAATTTATTGATAATTTGATTGGAACAATTGATAAATTTTAAGCAATTGTTTTAAGGTTTTAGACTTTACACTCTGAATTACCTCAAATTTGCACCAGTTGACATAATAATGTTTTCAAACCAATCATTTTATGTCTGCTACATTGTATATTTTCTGCAATGATTTGCAAAAATAATAATAGAAGACACTGAATCCTGAAATGGCTAACAATCTCAAACATGTTGAATTTAGTTTGGATATTTTATGTACATTGAAATTTTTATGGGTGAGTAAACTTATTAAAAAAGAATTGACCATATATTTTCTAAGAGGTTGTGTGTTTTCATATTGGCTATTGACATGATTGAGAAAATTTATCCCCTTCATGATTTTATTGAAATTGAAAGGAGGCTTTGAGGTAGTCATAATAGTTAATATTTTTAACACAAAAAGAATCTATATATTTTCAGCTGTTCATGTCATAGTGAATTTAATGGTAAACGCTGTCAACAGACCCACCATAGTTTTAACAGTGGTTATACAGTGTACCAGCCATTGGCCCAGTGTGAGGACAGTACAACTAGTATAGAATTTGTCACCAAAGAAAAAAATGGACTATTGTTTTATAACGGTCCTGTGGATAAGATTAGTCCAGATCATCCTAAAGATTTTATCTCCTTGGAGTTAAGAGATGGGTACCCTGTGCTGTACATTAATCATGGAACTGGTACCTTAAAATTACAGTTGGATGGAAAAGGAAAAGATGGTATAACAAGAATGAAAGGGTTAGATGATGGGACCTGGCGTCGTATTGATCTTATAAGGAAAGGACAGGTCAGAATTATATTTATTTCAAATGTTTTATTTTTTTAAATTCAGCTGAGTTTAGATTCCAGTTAAACAAAAAGAAGACCACAGTATTTTCTATATTTGGTTGGAATGGAGTTTAGCCAATCAATGTTCTTCCATTTCATGTGAGTGGAGGAGGGGGTGAAGATTTAATTTTTTTATAAAGTCGAATTCATTATAGACACTAACACTATATCAATCTATATAACATTGTAGAGGCATGCTTAATTGATGGTTTTTAGTTGAAGGTTATACAGATAGAAAGTTTTCTTATGGACATGATGCACATAAATCCATTCAATTTTATTGCTGAAACATTTAAAGAAAAAGATTATCTCATTAATTACAATTCTGTTGGTTAATTATTGAAACTTTGTGTGTCATAAAAACATGATGTTTCTCTTATCTAACTGTAAACATCATTTAAATTTAAACTTAAAAATTGATCTATATTTTTAGCATGTAACTATGATTGTGGACCATTGTGCATCAGCCACCTCTGGAAGTACCCGGTCTCAGGACAGGAAGTCATGTGAAATCAGTGGAAAAACACTGGGACGAAACAAATACCTGAATGTGAACACGGTGTTACAGATGGGTGGACGATATAGTGTACCAGCCTTCCCTACAGGGATCACAAACCACAGATTTAATGGATGTATAAGGAACTTCTACCACAATGGAGAGGTAAAGAGCAGTCTTGCTTCATTCAGAAATTTTCAATAATTTCAATATGAATTGACATTCAACTCTTAAATAAATCCACAATGGACAAGTACATACTATAGACAAAAATGAAAACATCACTTTAAAAATTTCATTGGGCCAATTGCTTTTCTAGATTTACCTTCATCAAAATTATTTAAAAGCCTAACTTTTGTAAGCCAACAATGTTTAAGGAAATAAACAGTTGGAAGAGATTTATGACAAAAAAAGAACCTATTAAAGAATAAAAGCCAAATCCATTAACTGTTATTTTGCCTGAGATAGAACCTAGAATGTATAATAGAACATAGTATGATCTTTAAAATTGAAAATGGAAATGGGGAATGTGTCAAAGAGACAACAACCCGACAGTAGAAAAAAACAGCAGAAGGTCACCAACAGGTCTTCAATGTAGCGAGAAATTCCCCACACCCGGCGGCGTGATTTACAGATTGAATCTTTGAAATCAAAATTTCAAGTCCATTAAGATAGGTGAAGAATTTACCTTCACTCTTTGAATATAAACTGGATCCTTAACTGTAAATAATATATATTTTCAGCTATATGACTTGCATACAAGTAAGAATCACCCTGGAGAGAATCACCAGAATGGCTGTCAGAGGGAGGATGCTATATGTGGTCGAGCTTCAATCAATAGTGTGTCTAAATGTGGTCAGCATGGGACTTGTGAGATGGTCAACTGGTATGACAATGATGTCCAGTGTGTCTGTAATCCTGGGTATAGACCTGTAGATAAAAACTCTATTAGATGTCAGCTTGGTAAGTGTGTAATCTGTGGAAAATATTCTATCAAAAAGTTAATACTATGGATGTCTTTATTTGAATGGGTGCCATCCTTTGTGAATTTAAGAAAAAAATTGTCTTGTTGATACTTGATTTCATGGTTTTGCCAAACAAGCAGATATCCCTTTAAGAAATTTATACTTCATTTAACATTTAAAAATGTGTTCCACTTTTACCCAGAAATTTCATTAAAAAAGTAATTGCTAATTCCAGAGGGAACCATCCACCTTCAGCATGAAAACTGACAATACAATAGTCAATTAAGATTGGAGATAAACACGAAAACCTCTGTTCATAGTTGAATTGGACAGGTTATCTATCTGGTCAGTCTTGTTTGCTGCCATATAAATAAAATCTTAAATAAGTCTCTGAGGGTTCACATGGCTTAAATTGTACACAGCAATATGCACAGTTCATTTATTTTTTAATTTACTTAACTTGGAATTCTATAAATATTTGTCTATCTTTTTTAGCAACCACTGTGAGAGATTTCAATACTTCTGCCTTCATGGTATGGGATCTAAAGGACCAGTTTTTAACGAGTAGACATCCACAGAAGTTAAGTCTACAGCTACGATTTAGGACTAGAGATTTTGATGGAGGAGTATTATTACATCTTCCTTCCACTGGAAATGAATTCATTACACTGGAGGTAAGATCTGGATCATCTTTAAAATGAAGTAGACTCCTGGCAAATGCGATAACCAAAATGTCAGCCGAAAATATCCCATTATCTGATATATTCTAAAAGAACATCAATAAATGAAATATTCATTCAATATTCTACAATGATAAGTATATAAAAAAGAAGATGTGGTATGATTGCAAATGAAACAACTATCCACAAAAGACCAAAATGACACAAACATTAAGAAACTATAGGTCACCAAACGGCCTTCAACAATGAGCAAAGCCCATACTGCATAGTCAGCTATAAAAGGCCCCGATAAGACAATGTAAAACAATTCAAACAAGAAAACTAATGCCCTTATTTATGTAAACAAATGAATGAAAAACAAATATGTAACACATAAACAAACGTCAACCACTGAATTACAGGCTCCTGACTTGGGACAGGCACATACATAAATAATGTGGCAGGGTTAAACTTTGTTAGCGGAATCCCAACCCTCCCCTAACCTGAGACAGTGGTAAAACAGTATAACATACCCTATCTGAGATGTTACTAGCCCTGACCACTGCTATATATAGGAAAGGGCTGGAGTGATTCTTATCAGAACTTTAAAAATCTTTATATCTCCACGATATTCAAGTAAAAATACTGCAAAAGCATGTTATAAGAACTGAAAAAGTCTATTATAATTTTTACAAGAGCATTAAATGATTTAAATCTTTAAATTGTAATCATTTTTATTTTTCATTTCAGATTGTCAATAACCATGTCCAGGGTAGATATAACTTAGGAAGCCATGATAGTTCTGTCAGTAATGTTATAGCATTGTCAGAAGCAGTGGCTAACAATGGTCAGTGGCACACTGTCACACTGACCAGGTCTGGACAATGGATTCAACTTAAAATGGACAGTGGTGAAGGTCGCTTCTTCAATGAGACTTTTGACAACACATATAATGGAAAGTCCTTTATGTTAAGTAGAGACAGAATTGTGTCTGGATCCAGAGTAGTGTGGGATCCCAATGCAAGATTTGAAGCAAGAGGACTTAGCGATAGTAAGTTTAAGTTAAATATGGTGGAACAAAAATATTCAGGTGTTTTTCTATATATTTTTTTCTAGAAATTTAGGGTTAATGTCACCTCCGTTATAAGAAAAATAAAAAAAAGGATTTGTTTTGTTTGAAAAGTCCCTTATTTGATTTGATAGATAAAATCTTTCCTATTTTACTTTGCATTGAAATCTACATCGAATGTCACATATATTGCAACACAAGTAGTTGGAGATTTTCAATTCAAAATTATCTTATCATGTATTTGTTTCTTTCAACCCAGCCTGTGTAACTGACATTCGAGTAGACAACAAATGGTTCCCTATGAAGATGGAGGAGAGTACCGAAAGTCCTGCCGCTGTGATGACAATCAGTTCTAATGTCAGAATGGGATGTTATCGACCTGACTGTAATGGTGTTGTATGTCAAGCTGGGAAACCAATCAGAAAAGAATGTTATCCGTTGTGGGGCACCTACGAGTGCAGGTAATAATATTTGGCAATACTACGTAGATACAACTGATGTTTAATAAACAATCCTCGATGTTGTTTTCATTCTGATTTTGTTCATGTACACTAAAGTTTTTACTTGATATGATTAAGTTCCGACTTCCCTCACCAATAAAAAAAATGCCACCAAGAAATAGCCCAAAAGCCATCTAATTATTGATGAAGGGAGAGAAAATAACAAACTATTGAATAAACATGACATACTATATCTTCACAGTAAACAGTTCGAAAACATCTTTGCATCAACACTTTTCTATTGTTACGACCATATCTTGACCTCTAGCGGTAGGTATGTTTTTGATGTTTTTGATTTCTATTGTTACAACCATATCTTGACCTCTAGCGGTAGGTATGTTTTTGATGTTTTTGATTTCTATTGTTACAACCATATCTTGACCTCTAGCGGTAGGTATGTTTTTGATGTTTTTGATTTCTATTGTTACAACCATATCTTGACCTCTAGCGGTAGGTATGTTTTTGATGTTTTTGATTTCTATTGTTACAACCATATCTTGACCTCTAGCGGTAGGTATGTTTTTGATGTTTTTGATTTCTATTGTTACAACCATATCTTGACCTCTAGCGGTAGGTATGTTTTTGATGTTTTTGATTTCTATTGTTACAACCATATCTTGACCTCTAGCGGTAGGTATGTTTTTGATGTTTTTGATTTCTATTGTTACAACCATATCTTGACCTCTAGCGGTAGGTATGTTTTTGATGTTTTTGATTTCTATTGTTACAACCATATCTTGACCTCTAGCGGTAGGTATGTTTTTGATGTTTTTGATTTCTATTGTTACGACCATATCTTGACCTCTAGCGGTAGGTATGTTTTTGATGTTTTTGATTTCTATTGTTACGACCATATCTTGACCTCTAGCGGTAGGTATGTTTTTGATGTTTTTGATTTCTATTGTTACGACCATATCTTGACCTCTAGCGGTAGGTATGTTTTTAATGTTTTTGATTTCTATTGTTACAACCATATCTTGACCTCTAGCGGTAGGTATGTTTTTGATGTTTTTGATTTCTATTGTTACGACCATATCTTGACCTCTAGCGGTAGGTATGTTTTTGATGTTTTTGATTTCTATTGTTACGACCATATCTTGACCTCTAGCGGTAGGTATGTTTTTGATGTTTTTGATTTCTATTGTTACAACCATATCTTGACCTCTAGCGGTAGGTATGTTTTTGATGTTTTTGATTTCTATTGTTACAACCATATCTTGACCTCTAGCGGTAGGTATGTTTTTGATGTTTTTGATTTCTATTGTTACGACCATATCTTGACCTCTAGCGGTAGGTATGTTTTTGATGTTTTTGATTTCTATTGTTACGACCATATCTTGACCTCTAGCGGTAGGTATGTTTTTGATGTTTTTGATTTCTATTGTTACGACCATATCTTGACCTCTAGCGGTAGGTATGTTTTTGATGTTTTTGATGTTATTGGATTGTTATCTTATTGATATGTACCCACATCTTGTTTTCATCTCAATCTATCAAGTAAACTTCTGTGTGTTCCATTGAATATATTTATATTTTTTTATGTTTAGATGTCCAAATCACAGTACACCAATATCTAGTGTTGCCTGTGATAAGATTCTTTATTGTAAAGCAAAGAACCCTTGTTATTCTGGAGGACAGTGTATAGAGCTCCCATTCCCTAAGACATTCCGTTGTAAATGTCCACCTGGATGGACAGGAGAACTATGTAATCAACAAGCCATTGCAGAGGTAGCACAAGGAGGGGTCACCACAGAACTACTGGTCATTATATTTGTCAGCATATTTGCAGTATCATGTAAGTATGATTTATTACAACTGCACAATAATACTCTTCAGGTTATACGATACAGTTTTGATCCTGTATTTACAGTTTGATAAAAATTTCCATATAGGCTATATACAACATTAAAAAAATTACACTATTTACAGTTTTATAAAATTTGGTTCACATTTTCTCCCTGTAAAATAAAACAAAATGTTGGTTTAAAAAAAAAGGGTCCTTGCACTCATTTTTGGGGAAAGACGGCTTCAAGCCGTCAATCCCCTATGGGGTTGACCAGAGTGACACTCCCTCACATCATTCATTTTGTTTTTATACATGTTATAGTGTGGGAAAACCCCCCAACAAATCTTACTTAGATTGAAGAACAGGAGACCCAGAAATGAATAGTTTGACTTTAAACACTTTTTTACACAATTCCCTTCTGTTTCTCACGAAATTATCGTATCTTGAACTCTCCTTTACACTATTTACGTTTATTTTACAATCCGGAAAAATTAGTATGACGAGATAATCTAAATATATCTACCTACATTGTATTTTATAGTGACGTCATTCTTGGAAGAAGCAGGGATATATGCTTCATCAGTTCACTGGTTATTTAAATCATTCTTAGAGATCAATCACTAATTACAAATTTGTATTTGTTAAATCTAAACATAATATTGTTTACTGTAGATGATTTAAACATCAACATACAATACTTTAATTTGTAGGTCAACAACTTTCAAAAGAAACAAAGATCGTGGGGTTACATGAGACAGGGGAAAGAAACGATTTTATTAATTTTTTTTGGTCTCACTAATCAGAGACAAGAAGCGTAAAAAAGCGACAAGACGCGTCAAGAAGACTATTTAGCGACAAGAAAAAGTTATTCTTCTTGTCGCTTCTTGTCGCTAAAATTCTTCTTGTCGCTAATTAGTGAGAGCACTTTTTTCTGTAAAAGTTCTGAGAATCTTCCTCCAAGTCAGGAGCACCTCAATTGATGAGTAATTATCCACTAAAATAAAAGTTAATGTATTTAAACACTTCAAATGTGACATTTCATTGGATTAGTAGTCTTCTATTAAAACTAAATTTTTGTGTACCTTCATAATCATTATAATGGTAAAAAAAAATAATAAAAATTTGCATTTTTTAGTTTAAACATATTTATTATTTACAAATATTTCAAAATAAAGATTTGGAAACAAGCTTCACACAGTTAACATCACTCATATTGTTTTTTTATAAGTACCTGTTTCCCTGTGATGAGAGTTGTAACTCAGAACTTTAGCAATGGAAATTTAAAACTGAATAGATTTTTCAGTCCACACTTTCTAAAGAAAAAACTTAAAAATTCAAGAGAACTGTCACAAAAAATGGAAAATGGCCCTAGCCTGCAGTTCAGTGGTACACAATCAAGATTTCAAAAAAATATTGTAGTTGTTGTGAAATGACAGAATTCAGTTGAGTTTTAGATAATAAGCTATCAACTTAAATCAAATGTTTAGATTTAGAAGATGCAGATCTCTTCCATTGGTCCAAATTGAATCCTAAACTAAGGAAATGAAATTACATAAACAACAATTGATTTCAATATTGTCAACCTTTCTACATGTTCTAGCTGTTCTCTTTTTCATTCTTCATATGAAAACTATCAAAAGATACCCCCCCCCCCCCCCCTTCCAAAAACATAATTAAATAGAAACAAGGGCCGTCTTTCCCCTCAGAGCTATTCAGCTCTTTGATTAAATTAAATCAGTTTGAATGATAAAAATCAGTCCAAAAATGCATCTTTTCCCAGTATGTCATAGTTTGATGTCGCGAAAATAACATTTAACGTTAGCAACGTCATTACCTCCCCTGTAACTGTATGCCCTTAAGCTTGAACCTGGCAATGATGTCCTTTTCCCTTGCCTACAAAGGTCCTTTTCAATCAAGATGTCAAGGTAATAGAGGTAGGCATCACCCCTGAATTGCTGGTCATTATATTTGTCAGCAATATTCGTACAAACTTGACTGTATCATTTCAATGATAGCTTTAATTATGTTCCTGTTAATAACATATTTAACTGCATATTTTCAGTGATATATTTAATCAGGTTCATGTTAATAACAAACTTAACTGTATATTTTCATTGAAAGGTTTAATAGCCTACCTGTTAATAAAAAACTTACCTTTATTTTTCAGTGATAGCCTTGATAGCTTTCCTGTTAATCACTAGGTGTAACAAGAGAGAAGGAGATAAGTCTATACTGTATGATGATCAGTATGATGACATCAGAGAAAATGTTATTGATCATGACGAGCAAGGAGCAGGTGAATTATAATTTTAAAGGGGCATTAGCTGTTAAATTCATGTTCACTAGTCATTTTTGGTGACCTTTATAGCTTACTGTTTGATGTGAGCCATGACTCCATGTTGCAGACCGTAATTTGACCTATGATGGTTTTTATGCCCCATTTATGGGCATTATGTTTATGGTCTGTGTGTCTGTTCATATGTCCATTCATACACCTGTGCGCATTTGTGAAATTTAATTATGCATCCTAATTTCTTCAAAAAATGCTAAAATTGTCATTGATACCTTTATCTCACATTTATTAAGTATATTTTCTTATGGAAATAACATAGTAAGAGCTTCTTACTCTCTTTTATGCTTTGCAAATGTACATGGAATTTACCTATCCGTCTCTGGTCCATGTTTTACCATTTTCAAGATTACATTCGGTATTAGATTTAAAAACATACTATTTATTTTACATTGACTTCATTGAATGTTATTTTGATTTTAATAGGTGAAGAAGACAAAGACATTTATGATGTTTCCAGATTACGTAGAGCAGATATGCCATACATGGATAAAGGTTACATGTTACTACCTAATGGGAAAGGTAAAATCACATCTTGTCTTTGTATCTAATTTAAATAGGTCAAAATGAGGTGTCAGCTTTATGTAGTCAATGAAAATTTTCATTGGATGTTCTTTAATTTACTCTATAAAAGCACATCACTTGTCCCATGTTTGGGTAACATGATGCAAAATATATTAGAGAAATGCTAACTTGTCATTATTTAAAAAAAAAAAATATGTACCATTACAAAAAAAGAATGAGAACCACATGCCTAGAAATGCTCATGCTTGATGTGGTATATGTTACTCAATAGTTGTCTATAAATAGACAATAATAGTGCATTGACTTGACATATCAAAGATATAAGGATGAGGCTAAGAAACGGGTAAATGCGAGGCTGTGCCGAGCATTTTCCCTGTTTCGGGCCGAATCCTTATATGTCAAGTCAATGCACTATTATTGTCTTTATACTGCAATCTAAAAAAAACATTTTCAATTGTTGTTTAGTGTGTTTATGTTATTAATTTGATTTAAATATTTGGAAAATTTCCCTTTAAAAAGGCCTCATATCACACTGGCGGAGAAATATACAGCATGATGAAATGAACATCATTACCTGTTGAAAACTGATAACTATGGTGAATGAATTGGTTTGTTTACAGACTAAAATATCAACAATAAACATAAAACATAATGAATTATAGGTTGCAAACAAAAAATATTAAAAAGTGAAATATGGTTTCCCAAAAATTGTAAAAGAAACAAGTTTGAGTCGTTAAATGCATCGTTGTTTACATTGGAAACAAGAACAGGTTGAAGAGGTTGTATGAATAATTAAATATAATTTCGACAATTTCTATCTAAATATTCATGAGTAAAAGTGATATCAGGTCAGTGACTGTATATGACATAGAAATATACGGTTAACACATTTTGACTGCTCAAATAGAACGAGTGCAGTATAAATTCTTATAAGTGGCACTTCTTTTAATTATCTGGTTTCTTGTTTGCCATAATAGAAATTATACAAAACTTTCGTACACAATCAGAGTTTCATGAAAAAAAATGTACCACTTTTTCACAGAAAATACGCCAGTGCAAACACAGATATATCTAAAACAAACAAAAAACAAAAAAAATGTATATGTTCATAGGCTTAAAAGTTGATTGTTTCCTTTTAATTTTAGGTCCTTATGGAGAGGGTGTAGAGCACTTTATTCACGACAGACTAGACAAAGCAGATGAAGATGGTCCACCACATGATAACGTCATGGAGTTTGCCTATGAGGGTGGGGACACAGACGTTGGTTCTCTTAGTTCTCTTAACACATCAACTGATGGGGACCAAGACTATAATTATTTAGAGGACTGGGGTCCAAAGTTTTCTAAGTTAGCCAATATGTATGGAGGGGGAGAGGGAGAGGAGGATTTGTAGCATGAGATGACCAAAGACATTTGCACCCCCTTATCATTACATTGTATCTAGAGGAGATTTAATCTCAGATCATCTTAAACATTTGTATAAATCAACCTGTGTCTAGGGAGAGAATTAATGTATTAACACAATGAGATCAAATCTCACAAACTTATGTGTCACAATCAACCAGTTCATACATGTTAAACTCTAGATGCAACATACACAAATACACCATTCAGTTTTTTACATGAACAATTTCCTTTGTAAATATGTAATCAAAATCAACCAGTTTATACATGTTAAACTCTAGAAATGCACCAATCAGTTTTCTACATAAAAAAATCCTTAAATATGTGATACAAGAAGATAAACTGTTCTTATGTAAAGAAATGTTAAAGCAACATTATAAAAACGGAATAAACCAAAATGACGTTAGAAAAGTCTGTCTTGTTGTATTCCTATATTTAGTCATGCGTACATAAACTGGGAAAATAATTTAACATTCCGAAGAAAAATACAACAGAGACAATGAACACAATTTATGTGAGATCTAAACTAAAGATATCTCTGTTCAGTTCTATGGGTATATTAAATCCTTTCATGTTAGTATGTTATTACATGTAAAACAATACTGATATATATTGCTTTAACTCTTATGAAAATCAAAGCTGTATTATACAACTCAGTGTTCAAGAATACTTTAACTCATAATATGACGTCCACTTGTGAAATGACATTTGTACATCAGAATTGAAGACATGAAAGATTTTGTAGAGAAGAAGGGTTATTTTGTTTCAAAGGAAGTCTTTACAAGCAAAGTTTTAATTAATCATAAAGCTTTATACCATTGTTATATGTGATTAAAGATTGTTTAGTTTATATAAATGAAAGTTTTGACATCAATCATGTTTCGAATCAATCATGTTTTTAGAAACATGATATATCAGACCAAATAATTTCACATGTATTTGAAATCAAATTAAATGTGATGCTGTGTTACAACATATAATCATTATTATTATCATTGTCCAAATGTTTTCTATTTTTGATACCATCAAATCATACATCGAATGAGACATTTTTTGCCTTTCATGAATTGTTATAAGACACCCAATTAATGGTCCAGTTCTATTTTAAGATAAATGGGTATTTTTGCAAAATGTGTATGGATTGTAAGGCTTTTTTTTTACATCCAAGTATTAGCTTTCTAAAGAGTCCTGTAACCCTACTTTTAATACTTTATTCAATGTTTAAAAACTTGCAAACCTTCCATACATTTGTTTTGGAAAATAACCCAGTTTAAAAACAATCAGATAATATATGTCCTTTTGATTATTATACCCCACCTAGCCATAGACTTACGAGCCTAATAATTTCTTGCCGATGATTACCGTGGTTACTATATATGTTGTACAAGTAGTAATGCCTTAATTTGAATGTTTTTGGCCAAAATGTTACTAAAAATAACATTACAAAAAAGTGCTGTCATTTAGCTCAATATTGCTGTTTGAAATTTTAGTTAAATATTTGTGAATACACTTGTTAGATAAAAAAAATTCCTAATTAGCAACAAAAGCAAATTTAGATTACAGAAATAGATTAGGTTGTGAGAATAGTGCAATATTACATAGTCGTGTTGTGTTGTATATTTATATTGTAGATTTTTAGTTGCAATAACTCAGCAATGTAAGTTGTCTCTATAAGTCAGTATTATTTTCAAGGTTGTGGCAATATTTTACATTTTTTTTTTCTAAAATATTTTTTTGCAGATTTTTCATTTGATTTGTAAATGCTAGAACTTATCTGTTAGCCTTTGCATAGCTGAAGTAGCATTAACCTTCCGTCAATAAATCTATTTTGTAATAATTTGTTCTTTAAATTAATGTTCAGGTTGTAGCCAGCTTTTATAGGTACATGTTATTTTCATATTATAAACTTTCTAATGTGAACCATGATGATAAAAAGATCTGTATTTATATAGAATATGAAATGTAGAACATAAACATGCTCCAATACCAAAAATGAAGTACATTTATTAGAATTTCATGTGCTGTTTGAAATTATCTTAATCACATAGGGGTAATTAGCATTCTTCATATACATATCAAGCTGTCATTTGTCAAAATTGTTCCACAGAGATATCATCGTTTGTTGTTTTTTATGATGTATGTATAGTTTTGAAATTCTAAACTCTGCAGTTCTTTGTATATACTGCAAGAATTTGGAGATATAAGTACCGTGAGAATGTATACATGTTGGAAAAAAAGGTTGTGAAAAGTTTGAATTTTATAGTTAGAATTATGTTTGTTTTTCTTCAGATCGTATTATGAATGTAGTTAAATCTTTGCGTTTCTGAATTTATTGATTTTGTTGTCTGTCCTTAAACCTATTTCATGATATGTCATTTTACCAAGTATCTGAAATTAGATTGAATACTTTTACATCAAATTAATATAAATGTGCTTTTTTTTATTGTTGAAAGACTGAATAGTGATCTCTACAGGTCATTTGGGTATTTTGTCATTTGGTTGTGGTCTCCATTCATTCATAGTTGCATTGCAATAATTAAATCAAATATTTAATTAGTTCAGAAAAATTGAAACATTTTGTCTCAGATTTATAATGTTGAAAGATATTATAGAACTTTAGATTCTTCCATTATTAAGACTTTCAAAATCGCAAATTCAAAAAAATTGGGTGTTGTTTTCTGTATAATTGCTGTTACACTCAAATTTACATAAAGTTAAGTATGAATGAAGTTTTTAATATATACAGTGTGTGTTTGTGTAATAATGTGCTTTTGTACATAGGAAAGAAAATATTTTGTGAGCCAATCAAAATAATCTCTGTTTTCATTAAAACTTTATTATTCAGTTTAAATGATTATCTTTTTAACTTAAAATGTCTTTTCCATCATTAGAGAAGATTAAGCACAATTCTTGTGTGATATTGGGTGTGTTTGGATATACGCCTGAGGCGGCCTATGGTTACCCATAGGTACCTATGGTTTGATATTTTGTGTATATATCCAAACACACCCGATGTGTTTGGTGAAAACAGAGATCTTTTTGATGTAAACATGTTGAGCTAGATATTGTGCAAGTTATTGTTAAATCATTCATATCTTATTAATAATTTATTCATTTTAATTATGATTTGCATGTTGTTATTTAAAATCATCCTGCATTCCACTTTATAAATTAAATGAAGTATGTGTCCTGTCCTCAACTACAAGCATCTGTCTCTACGTAGAACGTTGATTTTTTTCTTTACTTACAGAATAAGTATTGAGATTAATTGTGTGATCTATTCAGACTACTTTAATGGAATATTAAATTATTTGTACTGTTCCAGAACTAATTAGGGAGATACAGAATAGTAAAAGGACAAGATAATAATCTCTGAAGTTAACTCATTTATTTTCCTTTTAAATCTCCGGAAGAAATACATTTAATCAAAGATAAACTATTGCCGTCTGAATTAATCTTCCTTGTAAATTTTTAAATTTCAAAGTATTTAAGTACTTTTTGATTAGCATAAAATGTCATCTTAGTACCTTTAGTGCTATACTTCACCTGATCTAGGGTAATACTTTAAGTTGTTTCCCTTTATTATGTATCATTGATCATCTGCCGTCATCCTTCCATTATAGAGGGTAATAGTTCATTTATCTACCCTTTACTATGTATCATTGAGGGTAATAATTAATTTATCTACCCTTTATCATCTTCCATAATCCTTCCATTATAGAGGGTAATAATTCATTACAATCTAGTCATGTACAAACTTGTGCTTATTTTACCGTAAATGGTGCTTCCATGTTGATTGTGTATACATGTTTAGTGCACATTGTACAGCACACATATCACATTTACATTTTGTATTCATCATCACGACTTTATATCAACATCCCCATGACAAAACAAATCAACATTTCATTGTGATTTTTTGCAGCTTTTCCATTTTCTAATTTAATTTTTGTTCACATAATGTTTTATTAATTTTATATACGTTTTTATGAGAATGCATAATTTATTGAAAGTATTATTACATAATTTTCATGAACAACACAATTGTTTTAAAATGTATATGCTGTTATTCAGTATTCTATAAATTAAAAAATCTTGTCTCTAATGTTCATTTCCAAAATATTGCATTACAGAAGAAAAGTTTTATCATTTTATAATATTTGTAAATATAAAATATTTGATAAAGCAGTCATAGTTTCATTCATTTGAAAAGGCAATATTCATTTTTTATACAACGATTTTTTTAATTTTAAATATGACATAACACAATCAATTCTTATTAAAAATAACTTGTGTGTATAATATTACCAGTGTAACTTAAGATCATTTCTGTTGTCATGGGGATGTTGATATGTAAATTAAGTTAGGACCTATTTTTAGTATCTTAATTTTTTCCACATTTGGAGTAAAATAAAGTGATGAAAGAACTTTTGACTTGTTTGTTTTGCTTCAGTGAGACTGAGGCTGTTAACAAGGAATGCCACATCAATTTTAACCCACCAAGACTAAAGGTCTATTTTAGCCTTTCAGGAGTCAAGCGGGCAGGACTTAAGGTCCATGTTATCTGTTAACAACATAGTGACCACAACACATTTAAGACTTTTTCACCAAATGGTAATATGTACATGTGTATGAACACATTAAAATTGCGAATGAAAATGGGGAATATGTCAAATAGAAAACAACCCGACCAAAGAGCAGACAACTGCCCAAGGCCGACAATGGGTCTTCAACACAGCAAAAAAATTAACCTACTTCATCAATTGTGGATTGATACACAGTCTTCACAAATACATGTACACACATGTCTGTTAAATTTCATGATCCATACTTCCAGCCTAGAAAAAATATAATTCAGGAGGTGAATAATAGATATGAAATGAAGACCAATAGTTTGACCATATGTATTATTCCAGGAGAGAATCCATGAAAAAGTAAAATAACAAAAAAACTGAATGCCAAGGAGAATTCATAACAAAAAGGCCCTAATCTAATGGCAAAATCCAAAGCTCAAACACATCAAATGAATGGATAACAACTGTCATATTACTGGAACCCTGCACATTGCCAGACACAATTTCTTTTCTAATTTGTGTCTAGCCTGCGACTGGTGTATTACAATCCAGCAGCAGTAACAGCATAATCTATTTGTATAAAGTTTTATAATAAGAAAAGGAAGAAGATCTGGATCCTTCATTTCTTATATGCAGATACCTTATGTTAAGTTGTTTCCATCCATCAAATTTAAAGTCCTTGAACTCATTTAAATGGTTCTAAGGCTGCTTCACGGAGATATGTTTAATATTCATTATTGTTTTGTTTTGTTTACTTACTGGTTCCCAGATATGATATGTATTTTACATCTCATTGATAGTATTACACTAGTCACTTTTGAGGCTGTATATACCTTGCTGTTAATGTTAGCCACGACTCCATGTTGAGGACCGTACCTTAATTTATAATGGTTTACTTTGACAAATGGTGACTTGCAGGGCCGTAGCGTAATGGAGGCAAATGAGGCAAATGCCTCACTTTTGAAACAACGACCAAACTTTTAAAGTGTCGTTTGTTTTTTTTTAATTATGTATTTTACATTATCAATATGAGTTTCGCCTTTCAAATTATCTACCGGCACACTACTACATACAATGTGTCAAATCTGCAGCAGCGATTGCAGCTTTTATCATGGCGATGACGATAAAAAAAAATTAATAATAAAAAGTTGAAACAAATCTTAATGTCGTTACAAAACTGGTGGAGGATGGGTTCTTTAAAGAGAAAAAATTAAATATGAAAAATGTAACTCATGAGTATAAACAACCCCTATTAAGTATGCTGGCTTATTTACTTTCCTTGGTTTATTTTTAAATCGTTATGCTATAGTTGTCAATATTTACACTAAATTAATTCATTGGCCAAAAACATAATAATTATTCATTATTAATTTAAACAAAATCAGAAGTCTTTAATGTATAGGCAATTCTTGATTTTTATTCATCTTTTATAAAAGTATGAAATATATTTTTGGTATTGTTTGAAAATATTTTTTTCGTGTTTCTTTTTCTGTTTATGATCAGCATTGTCTGATTGTATGCTAGCGTGTTCGAAAACTTCCATTGATTCTAGTGCGGTAGGTCATGGGTTCGAACCCCGGTAGGTCATGGGTTCGAACCCCGGTAGGTCAAAGCAATGACTTAAAAATTGATAGAATAATGTGTCCAGGTATAGGTCTTCTAGCAGAATAATATGTCCAGGTAGGTCTTCCAGCGGAATGTTTACAGATACAGATAACGTCTGATCACTTGTGACATTAGAACGTAAAAAATCCGATTAAGTAACAATATTTTTCTCTGTACCTTTTCTTATGGTTAATGATTATGTATAATAAATATATTCTTATAGATGCTCGTCTTTTAGAAGCTTATAACTTGCTGTTGGACATACATACATATATATACATAAGAACGTGTGTTGAAGTATTTCGATAGTATAGGTCACAGGAGAATCGGAAAGTTTTAGTTGACCAACAGAGATTAACTTTAATATTAAAACTTGATTTGTTACTTACTAGGCTAGTTAATAAAAAAAACTCATTTCTGTTATATTTTTTTTTTTTTTATTATAGATGGTTCTGCTTGAATAAGCTTCTCCTGTTTCAGGCATCCGAAACCACCCTAAAAAAAAAGGCTCAAAATTTTTTCGCCTCGCTCGAATTGCCTCACTTTAAATGGACATGCCCTACGGCCTTGACTTGGATGGAGAGTTATGTCATTGGCACTCCTACCAAATCTTCTTATATGTAACAACTTACAAATTTAACCTGTATAAAAACTGACAAATTGAATTTTCAGACTCAAAGTAAAATAGTAAAGAATTTTAGTAGAAGTTCAAACTTGGAAGTTAAACGCATGTAAATGTTATAAATATGCTGCACATCCCTTTGTTTTGACCTTTGAATAAAATATAGTAGTGCAAATGAACTTTCCAGGATATGATATTTTACAAACTGAAAAACTCAGAGGGGCAAACTACTGTCAGAGTAGATAAACTTGACCTAATTTTTTGGATCCATGACCAATAAACTATATTTGGTATATGGAATGTTTGTAAAGTCCGACTGGCAGGTTTTGTCTAACCTTTACCTCATTTTCATGGATCAGTTTTAAGTTTTTAACTGTATTTTTGTGACAAAAATGTCGGTTATTGATTTGGGGATGCTCGGCGGGCGGGCGGCAATCAAATGTTGTCCGTGCATTAACTCATGAACCATTCAACCAAAGCTTTTAAAATTTTAATATGTTGTTACTGACAACTAAATGAAGGTCAAGTTCAATAATAGCAATTTTGACTTTTACCGTTCAGGAGTTATGGTTCTTGAAAGATTGAAAAATGGTGTTTCCAGTCGTGTCCATGCATTTACACATGAACTGTTCTACCAAAGCTTCCCAAATTTTAATATGTTGTTACTGGTGACAAAATGGAGGTCAAGTTCTTTAATGACAATTTTGACTTTTACCGTTCAGGAGTTATGGTTCTTGAAAGATTGAAAAATGGTGTTTCCAGTCATGTCCATGCATTTTCTCATGAACCATTCAACCAAAGCTTTTTAAATTCTAATATGTTGTTACTGATGATAAAATAGAGGTCAAGTTTAATAATGATGATTTTGACTTTTACCGTTCAGAAGTTATGGTTCTTGAAAGATGGTAAAATGGCGTTTCCAGTCGTGTCCGTGCATTTACGCATGAACTGTTCTACCAAAGCTTCCCAAATTTTAATATGTTGTAACTGATGACTAAATGGAGGTCAAGTTCAATAATGACGATTTTGACTTTTACCGTTCAGGAGTTATGGTTCTTGAAACATTGAAAAATGGTGTTTCAATTTGTGTCTGTGCATTTTCTCATGAACCATTCAACCAAAGCTTTTCAAATTTTAATATGTTGTTACTGATGACAAAAAAGAAGTCAAGTTCAATAATGACGATTTTGACTTTTACCGTTCAGGAGTTCAAAGTATAGCATGCAACATACGTGTGCATATGCACTCTTACATCAAATTTCTTATAAACGTTTCTATCTTTTAGAGAATATATGATAGGCCATTACATGTATTTATAAAAATAAGATTCGATTTAACTTGAAATATTTTTTTATTCTTTTTCTTTTTCTTTTTCCGATTCAATTTCAGATTTGAACTTCCATTTCATTGGCTTGTCATATCCCAACATATGTATAAACACATCATAGTCTAAGAAATGCTCATCAAATGCCATAAATGGTTTTCCTTTGATCTTCAAGGTTGTAAAAATTCCTGCAACATCTGGAACCACAACATCTTTAGTCGTGTACTCCATTTCTTTATTTCGTAGAAAGAATGTAAACCGACCTGCTGTAAATGTCTTATTTTTACGGTTGAAGTATATGTATGTTATGTATCTTTTGGTTACGAAATGCATCAGTGCTGTTGTTCCAAACATAAAAAATCCTAATGACCCCATCCCTGCCACTAATAACGGTACGGGAAGTGTATCACCAATCATGTACAGATACGGCTGAAGTGCAGCACTGAATACACATGTTCCCAATGAAACAGCTTTACATAAAAACACAGTTGAGTTGTTTGGTCCTGCATAAATTAAATCTCCTTTCTTGGGATGATATACAGGTTTTTTACACATTGGATCTAATGGAATTTGTGTTGCCATGGTTCTACAAGTAAGGGAGATAACTCTACACTTAAATGGTTGTAGTTGAGAGCAAACATTCTGGTTGGTGGCTACTTTGTATAAGACCCTTGTACCATTTGATATCAGTCGTTGGACCAGCATATTTGTTTACATGTAAATCTGAAATGAAAAAATCATTAGCGTATTATTATTACATTTCAATAAAAAAAAGGAACATTATTATTGTATTAATACTACGTGTATATGACAAAAGAAAGCAATGATTTACAAGTGTCAACAAGATTTGACACAATAAAGCCTGTATTGCTCAGTCAGAGTTCAGTTTTTATATGACCGCAAAAATTGAAAAAGATTTGGTCATATATTGCTATCAAGTTGGCGTCGTTGTCTGTGTCGTCGTCATCGTCCGAATACTTTCAGTTTTCACACTCTAACTTAAGTAAAAGTGAATAGAAATCTATGAAATTTTAACACAAGGTTTATGACCACAAAAGGAAGGTTGGGATTGATTTTGGGAGTTTTGATCCCAACATTTTAGGAATGAGGGGACAAAAAGGGCCCAAAGAAGCATTTTCTTGGATTCCGCACAATAACTTTAGTTTAAAAAAATAGAAATCTATGAAATTTTGACATAAGGTTTATGACCAGAAAAGGAAGGTTAGGATTGATTTTGGGAGTTTTGGTTCCAACAGTTTAGGAATTAGGGGCCAAAAAAGGGCCCAAATAAGCATTATTCTTGGTTTTTGCACAATTACTTTAGTTTAAGTAAATAGAAATCAATGGAATTTAACCACAAGGTTTATGACCACAAAAGGAAGGTTGGTATTGATTTTGGGAGTTGAGGTCTGAACAGTTGAGGAATTAGGGGCCAAAAAGAGGCCCAAATAAGCATTTTTCTTGGTTTTCGCACCATAACTTTAGTATTATAGGTAAATAGAAATCTATAAAATTTAAACACAAGGTTTATGACCATAAAAGGAAGGTTGGTATTGATTTTGGGAGTTTGGGTCCCAACAGTTTAGGAATAAGGGGCCCAAAGGGTCAAAAATTAAACTTTGTTTGATTTCATCAAAAATTGAATAATTGGGGTTCTTTTATATGCCGAATCTAACTGTGTATGTAGATTCTTAATTTTTGGTCCTGTTTTCAAATAACCAAATATCTGTCCATCTACATTTTTCGAAATTGACATCTTTCTTTTTATTGTCAAAACAGCATCCAACATTTTAACTGTTTTTTTAATTGACCTAATTTTTACGGAATTGTTGCAATGATGTTTAACCCAGGACGAAAAGAGGTATATAAAACTAGTTAAGGGGGTTCGCGGGTCTAAATCATTTATATAGGATTTCTCTACATTTTTCTATAAATGAACTTTATCTTCAAGTTAATAGAAAAATCAAATAAAAAATTGGGGTCACCGTTCATTTGCGCTCACAATCTGCCTTCAAAAGAAGCATACATGTGTGTAAAAGTGGGCTTTTTCTGTTGGAGTAATAGAAGAAATAAAGTTAATATCGAAATAAAAAACGAAATTTATTACAGAAATCGCTCAAATTTTACAATAATTTAGTTTAAGTACAGCTTATATGGAAATTAAATTAAAAAATATAGGTCACCGATGAGTTGAAAAAGATATTTCAATTTTAAAGCAAAAATATGGCATTTTTCCAACAAAGGGAGATAATTTGGAACTTTTTCAATAATGTATACATTTTAAAACGCATTTGGGGCCAACACAAATTAATTGTTTTGAATGATTTTTGTACCATATGATAAAGTAACAACTACAAAAGGTAACACATAAAATTTGTAATGAAAACCCAATGTTAAATTTTTTTCTAAAATTTTTATACCCTCGAGCCTCCTTAAACTGACCCAAGGGCAAAACAGCCTTAAACAACTATGAAGACGAATGTGCCAATTTGACTAGGTGCCGATTTGACCAGGTGCCGATTGACCAGAATTCATGTGAATCAGGGCCAACAGACTAGTCCTATAACATATGACTTCGCATTCTTATTCAATTTTTAACGTTTTTATACTGATATTTTCATTTTTTATTTTTTTGGAATACGAACTCATATCGAGATACGTTAAATTCCTTTAGCACTTTCCGACATGATTTCAGGTCGGAACAAAATTGCTTCAATCTTCTTTCTAGGTCCAATATTTAACGGGCCAAATATCATTTTAAATAACTTGAGCACAAAAACTATTAAAAAAATTACTTACTTGTGCGAAAGAAATAGTTAATCCATCACTTTAAGAAAATTTTATTCTCGAGTTGGGTGGCACATTGATAGTAAAAAGAAAATATCAGAACTGTAATGGTGGTCACTTTGTTTACTTGTTTATTCTATCTATTTGGGGAAATTGGTTAACTTTAGAATTACTTATAGTTCCGTAACTCTTTCTTCCGAGACCGGCCATGAAATTATCCTTGTCAGGACTTCCTGTTCTGGCACGTGCCCGGCCGGGCTCGTTGTCCCTAGGAACTATAAGTATGACGTCACTCACCGGGTTCGGGGCAGTCTACACTAAGGATTTAAAATGAGCGGACGCTCATACTTTGGCTTGTAATGGAAACTTTATTTATACAAGTAGACTAGCCACCACCGTATTTCAGTATAATATGTATTTATGTCAGAATCGTATGTTCAACCATAATGTTTGTCTTCAAATAAACATCTTGTTTATATTCACGTAGTTTTACGTACTTTGTCCGATATCCCACAACTTGGGTAGACAACGGGAAAACGAAGCCAGTGGAAACTTCCACTCCCGTTACAGAACAGCAAATAGAAATAGTGAATAATGCCCTCTAGGTCATATGTTATAGGACTAGGCAGACCCGCATTTATATGAAAAGATCAACAAAAAACACACATGATGACGATTTATTCAGGATAAAATTATCTTATCTCTAGAACCCATATACCAAAAAAAGATATGCTTTTTCTAAAGGATATCACTGTATAAGCAGATAAAGCAGAGACATATAATGTTGTATTATATGTCTCTGGATAAGGGAACAGTCATTATTTATCAGCTGAGGGGGTCGGTGCATTTTAGGGGGGGTTATTACCAAAAAAATCACACAGCTGGGGGGGTTGCCATCAAAATTTTTATTTTACTGGGGGGGTCACATAATGAAAGTTTTTATGTCTGTCAAGTATATAAATTGTTGACGATATTGTAAGTAAGTGTGCAATCTCTTTGATGATTTCTGTCATTTTAAAACCTTTGATAGGATGCCCAATCTCTCATTTGTAGTGTATCTCGAAGGGTGAAAATAATTCATAACAGAAAAATAATAAAGGCGCAAAGACAAACAAAACTTAACAACACTGTCATATAACTGAGAGGTAGATCAACTACTAGTATAACGTCTTTCTCTGATGTGCGGAAGTCGTGTTAGCTGGACAATATACATAAATAAATAAATAAATAAATTTTTCATCAATTGTGCAAATTAATATGCATTTTCATTATTATTTCAATACAATTGTATATTGTGTATAATATAACTTTATTATACTGTTTGTATTTATAACTATGTTATTATTATTTTGAGGACTCTCAGGAAGATTAGTTTTAACTAATGGGATCATCCTCTTAAAATAAAGATTATTTATACATAAATAAATAAATAAATAAATTTTTCATCAATTGTGCAAATTAATATGCATTTTCATTATTATTTCAATACAATTGTATATTGTGTATAATATAACTTTATTATACTGTTTGTATTTATAACTATGTTATTATTATTTTGAGGACTCTCAGGAAGATTAGTTTTAACTAATGGGATCATCCTCTTAAAATAAAGATTATTTATTTATTTATTTATTTATTTATTTTATTTATTTATCTAATCACTGATTTGTTATGGTTCATTATCCATAGGATGTGAAAATTTACAACCAAATCATAAGATTAACAACTGTATAAAACATGAAAAGTTTCTGAACATGCAGTTGAACATGTTTATTCCAACTTTCTAAAGTGTTAAAATCATGTTGATGATATTTCTTAGGATAGATGTAGGACTGTTAAAGGTGTGTACATTCTAAAATCATTTGATAATTATATAGATATTATTAATTTATTAAATTATTACAAAGTTATCGATTAAGATAAAGAATATTTATTGATTCAAGTAAGGGCCTTTAATTTTGATGGGTAGCATGGCGTTCACAAACAAAAAACAGTACACTCAGGGATTTTGTAAAACATTTCCACATTGAAATGAAATTGAATGTTCTTATAATAATAAACCTATATATACATGATAAATATATATAAATATAAGCTCCAACATCATGTTACTGTATATTCATATTTGAAGCAGGACGGACCAGAACCATAAGTTGCACTCCCTTGAACTATATCATTAGAAAATTAAAATCCACGAAACATTTATAAAACTTTAAAATTTTAATAAAGGCATTAAATATATTGAGACATTTTCCTTCTTTCTGTACACGAACTTTCGAGTTAAATTGCGATCTATATTTTTTTAATTTAAATGTTTATTTTGTCTTTTTTTCTTCTTGCATGTGTCAGAAATTCGTGTTTCAAGAAAAAAAAATCTGAAAAAAAATCGATGTGATATTTCATGTATTCAGGCTGTTTTTTTCAAAGTAGAATTAACCTGAAAAATATTAACCAAAATCAGTTCCATCAGCTTCAAAACAAATTTAAAGAACATTGAAGGTCATGATGAACATCAAGGGAATATAAATTACCTTACAGTTTTTTTGCTTTATCCAATAAAAAATATTTGAAAATAGTAAGAGAATATCAGTTATTAAAATGACTGCTAACATGCAGTCAAACTGCTCAGGAACATATATATTGTTAGATATACTGTTCCCAGAACTGCTTTATTAAATTAATAAGTTCAAGCTACTTATACTAAATAATAGAAAAGAGGAACGGAAGATACTAGAGGAACTTATAATTGTAGAATGTAATATAAAAAATAAGTACAAAATCAAAGAAAATGACTGCAATCAGGGAAAATTTCTTTCTGCCATGCATACTCGCTAACAGATAGTGTCAATGTCCACATTCTTCCCATAGTTATTTGCCCACTGTTAATTAATAGGGATTTGTTTTAGTAGGGGGGGTCATACTTATGTAACATCATTTTAAGGGGGGGTCATTATGTCGTTCATAAAAATTATGGGGGGGTTGCCAACAAAACTTTTTGATGTGAAAATTTGAACCGACCCCCTCAGCTGATAAATAATGACTGTTCCCTAAAGTAAGTATTTCAAATTAATGTTGAAATGACCCCCAAAAAAACAACGGTTGAATTTTTCTAAAAGTGAAGAAAAGAAAGGTCAAATTTTTTATCAGTGAAAAAAAAACGGCTCGTTACAAAGAAAGTCAGATAACAGTTTTATATTTAAAGTAAACTTACCTACAGACGAGCGTTGTCAAAAAACTAAATTAACATGTTAAGGTCAATATTTAGCCCGGAAGTGTCAAATGTAATTGTCAGAGCAGCCTTCGGTGTGGATACGATAACATATATTTTTACTTACTGCAAATATAAGGTGACGGAATATTGCACCTTTATGCATTCAATATTAAATTCAAAACAAAATTTTATAGAAATTATTTATTCAAGAAAGGTTTAAAATATCAGTTCTTTCTAAAAATAAATGTCAAAATATTGCTTCCCCGTAATAGCATTACCCGGAAAAAAAACAAAGTTGCGGAGGCGTGGAGAATCTTGCGTGAAACCGCTCAAAATTTGGCATCAAATCAACATTTGACCAGGAGAAATATCTTGTTACACATATTCATTACAAGCTACCAACATGCCTAGGATCGACAACGACATTAAATTGGACTTTAAAGATGTCTTGGTTCGTCCAAAGAGAAGTACTCTCAAATCAAGGTCTGAGGTAAATAAAAAATATGCATATCAAATGAGCATTTGGAATTATGGGTTAAAAGTTATGTATATATTGACATACTTTGTTTTAATTATGTCTTTACAGTGCAAACAGTAATTCTATCAATTCTTAACTTTATCAAACAGTTGCTTACAAAATATCTGATAAGGCTCTAAAAAGACATACATTTTGAAGGTCATTTTTTCATAAGTCATAAGAGGTTCAAAGGAAATAAGCTATCTGCAATGGATATCTTTTCCAAAGGAGTAAATGTGGATCTTTAGGTCCAATTCAAGGGCATAACCTGATAACGTAGTGTCACAGTCACCATTCTAATTTCTTAGATAAATGTGGATAAAACTGTCAAGATACATGTAGGTGCAATTTTAGTATCCCTACAATACCATGACCTTACCAAATATACAACTGTCTGTACAAAGTTATATATTTCTCTGGTGCATATTAATTTAATCATGCAACCACGGCAACTCTTTGATGCTTGAAATTGCACATAGAATGATAGAAATGATATAAAACTAGAATAAATGTCAACTTCCAAAAACTTCAATCTTGACAGTAGAAAATCTACCTTACAACACATAATATCTTGGTGATGATTAGAACCATTTATTGTGGTATTATCTAAACATTTTGTCAAATAAGTTGGAAGTTTTCTTATAAATTGTCTCAGTTTTACATGTATCATTTTTGTCGAGCCTGCAACTTTTGTTGCAGAAAGCTCGACATAGGGATAGTGCTACGGCTACAGCGGCGGCGGCTACGGCGGCTACGGCGGCGCGGGCGGCGTTACCTCACTTCTTAAAAGCTTTATATTTTAGAAGCTGGAAGACCTGGATGCTTCATACTTTGTATATAGATGCCTCATGTTACGAAATTTCCGTCAGTCACATGTCCAATGTCCTTGACCTCATTTTCATGGTTCAGTGACCACTTGAAAAAAAAGTTCAGATTTTTTGTAATGTTGAATTCTCTCTTATTATAAGTAATAGGATTATTATATTTGGTATGTGCGTACCTTGTTAGGTCCTCATACCCGTCAGACAGTTTTCACTTGACCTTGACCTCATTTCATGGATCAGTGAACAAGGTTAAGTTTTGGTGGTCAAGTCCATATCTCAGATACTATAAGCAATAGGGCTAGTATATTCGGCGTATGGAAGGACTGTAAGGTGTACATGTCCAACTGGCAGGTGTCACCTGACCTTGACCTCATTTTCATGGTTCAGTGGTTATAGTTAAGTTTTTGTGTTTTGGTCTGTTTCTCTTATACTTTATGCAATAGGTCTACTATATTTGTTGTATGGAATGCTTGTAAGGTGTACATGTCTAGCGGGCAGATGTCATTTGACCTTGACCTCATTTTCATGGTTCAGTGGTTAAAGTTAAGTTTTTGTGTTTTGGTCTGTTTTTATTATACTTTATGCAATAGGTCTACTATATTTGTTGTATGGAATGATTGTAAGGTGTATATGTCTAGCGGGCAGCGGTCATTTGACCGTGACCTTATTTTCATGGTTCAGTGGTTATAGTTAAGTTTTTGAGTTTTGGTCTTTTAATCTAATATTATATGCTGAAGGTCAACTATATTTGGTGTATGGAAATATTTTATGATCTATATGACAGTCCCGCACGTTTTATTTGACCATGACCTTAATTTCACGGTTCATTGCACAGTGTTAAGTTTTTGTGTTTTGGTCTATTTTTCTTAAACTATAAGTAATAGGTCAACTATATTTAATGTGTGAAAGCATTGTTAGCTGTGCATGTCTGCCTGGCATGGTTCATCTGACCTTGACCTCATTTTCATGGTTCATTGGTCTTTGTTTAGCTATCTTGGTTAATTTTAAGTTTATGTGACAGTTGTAATAAAGCTTTATACTTACAACTATCAACATAATATCAATGATTAGTTAAGAAGGCGAAATATTTCAGTGTGTGCACTCTTGTTAGAACTACATATTATTTTGAAACATTTGTTTTAAAAGCAAGAATTCTGATATTAAGTCAGTGAATTTCATTAACAAAGGTTCATTTGATGGGGTTCAATTATACTGCTTCATTGTGCATTTACAATGTACATTGCATGTATCAAATATTGGTAGTTAAGCTCTATATATGAACAGACAATGTACAAATGGACATGTCCATGATGTCTGTAGAGAGTTTTAACAAATTTAAAATGTTCTAATGTTATTCAATAGATGATAGAAGTCTCTTTCATCTCATTCTGATTACAATTAATGTAATTGTGTCAATAATTAAAACATTGTGTTCATTCCTGTATATTACCTCAGAAGTTATAATTATTATTCATGATAACACATGTAATAATGGACTACTGATTGCATGCATTATATAACTTATCTAGAGTTACCATGTCAACATCAGGAGATACACGAAGAATTAACCAAAAGAAAAGACAAATGATGCTCATTACATTAATCTTTAATTTAAAATCTTCATGAACATGTCTTTTAAAAATATGCAAACAGGGCCTTCTATTACCATGATAACCCAGGAAAGGTGTTGCACAGTGCATCTATTTTAAATCTGAAATTTACTGATATTTAGTCTTTAATTTAATAATTTTGCACAAATAGATGCATGTAGAACCAAAAACCAGCTAAGAGACCAAACAGTATCAATGAAAATTTAGCCTACCGGTACATATAATATTGCTTCAATCTGCTTGAAACCACAAAATTAAATCCCCATGCCATCAAACCTTATTTAAAGCCAAAACCACAAAATTTTAACCCCACACAAATTAATGTTTCTACAGTATACAATTAGTACATGTATATCATTGTATATATCCAACATGGTTCCAAACTGGAAGAAAGAATCTCGAAGTTTATACTCATTTACATTGATTTCAAGAAATTGCTATACAAAGCAGTAGATATATTTATTTCTTAATTTATGTGTATTAATATTTTGAGTAATTCAATTTCTCTCAAATACACTAATTAAAAGCTGATTTTGTTTCATTCCTTTATTGGGAAAAATTACCTGATCAGAATTGATGCATAAAGCTGTAAAGCATCGAAACAGATCAGTCAGATCTCTAATTCCATGCATATGTAGCCTTTTTGTTTTATTAAGATAATTTTTATGTTTGTATGTCAATTGCAAGGCATAGCGAGTTGAAACATCACCCTTATCCCCCCAAACAAAGTGTTGAATTTCTAGACTAGAAATTTTAGACTTTTTAATATGGTATACATCATTACGTTCAAGCAAAAATATAGAATATTTAAATATTTTATGTCTATTTGATTACCAATGATTACAGATACCATAGATCAATATATAATATATATATATTAATTAATAAGTAAAAAATATCTAAAGTGCACTATGACTTAATTTAACCACCTGTTGTACTATTTCTTTGAATTCAAGCAAAATAAAAAGTCATAGAAGAGTTCAACAGAGATGCCAACTAAATATATGTATGCTCTCACAGATAATCATGATGGATGTGTTAAGTGACCTGGGCTGGCTATAAAGCTCTTGTATGTTCGTAATCCTTTTATGACTATAGCTACAATGTGAGGGGGTTTGTAAAATCTGTTGAGTGATTTAGAGGTATTCCCTTAGGCTTAACAGTGTGGACAACCACAATATTTATGTTGGTAATACATGTACATCTAATACTGAATCATTTACCTTCAACTTGTTTGTAATCAGCTATCGATAACAATGATTTCACTCTCACTCAGTCTGTCAGAGTCTTTCTAGTTGGCATTAAAGTTCATTCATAATTTCAAACTGCCATTCATGTAAATCTTTTTTAAATTACTGTATAAACCCTTCTTGTATCCTTTTTTAGCTCACCTGGCATAGCCATGGGAGCTTATGCCATCACTTGGGGTCCGTCATCATCTTCGTCTGTCGTCGTAAACTATTTCAAGAATCTTCTCCTCTGAAACTACTAGGCCAAATACTTCCAAACTTTAACTGAATGTTCCTTAGGGTATCTAGTTTATAAATTGTATCCGAAGTTTTGATCTATCAACAAACATGATCGCCATTGCTAAAAATAGAACATAGGGGTCAAATGCAGTTTTTGGCTTATATCTCAAAAACGAAAGCATTTAGAGCAAATCTGACAGAGGGTAAAATTGTTCATTAGGTCAAGATCTATCAGCCCTGAAATTTTCAGATGAATCAAACAACCCATTGTGGGTTGCTGCCACTTAATTGGTAATTTTAAGGAAATTTTGCAGTTTTTGGTCATTATCTTGAACATTATTATAGATAAAGATAAACTGTAAACAGCAAAAATGATCAGCAAAATAAAATCTACAAATAAGTTAATATGACAAAAATTGTCAATTGACCCCTTGAGGGGTTATTGTCCTTTAATGACAATTTTTCACAATTTGTTCATCATATTTGCTAACTTTAAAAAATCTTCTCCTCTAAAACTACTCTACCAAATTCAACCAAACTTCAACTGAATGATCAGTAGGGTGTATAAAATAAAGTTTGTGTTTTATTTTCTATTTCATCGAAAAGCATGGCCGTCATGGCTAAAAATAGAACACAGGTTAAAATGCAGTTTTTGGCTTATATCTCAAAAACTCCAGCATTTAGAGCAAATAAGACAAGAAGTTAAAGTATTAATTAGGTCAAGGTCTACCTGTCCTGAAATTTTCAGCTGAATTGGGTAACTGGTTTTGCAGGTATAATGCCTCTGAATTGATGATTTTAAAGAAATTTTGCAGTTTTTGGTTACTATCTTGAATATTATTATAGATACAGATAAACTGTTAATAGCAAAAATGTTAAGCAAAGTAAGATCTACAAATAAGTCAATTGACCCCTTAAGGAGTTATTGCCCTTTAAAGACTTTTTTCACAATTTGTTCATCATGTTGACTTACTTTAAAAAATCTTCTCCTTTGAAACTGCTGTATCAATTTCTGAGTTTCAGAGTATCTAGTATAAATTTTATATTTTATTTCCTTGTACATGTATGTCAAGAAACATAGCTCCTATGGCTAAAATAGAACATAGGAGAAAATGATTTTTTTTTTTGCTTTTGAAGAAAATATGACGATTCAAAGAACATTTAAATAAATTGAAAAGCCAAAATAATCATTGATGAGAGATTTAAACAAAAAAAATAAGGTGAGCGATTCAGACTCTTGAGAGCCTCTTGTTTATTAGAGTAAATTTGCAAATCTTTTGGTTTACACAATTTTAAAGTTCATATTTATATACTTGTCTTGGTGATTTTTTGTGTTACTTTTCTTGATTAAACAAGAGTCAATATCAATATCTAGTCGGATACTTATTACAATTTCAATAAGGCGTTATGTTGAAAAAATGCTGATGATATGTATATATTACATGAGTCAATATTGAAGTTATTTTGTTTGATGTGATTTCTGTTGGATGAGAATAGCTAGTACACCATTTTTAGAGATTTTACATGCTGTGACAGTGTTATGCCTGTATGAACATTTCTTTTTCAATTAAAATTGGAATGATTTTTATGTTTTAAATTGAAAATTAGAGTATGCATACATGTGTATTTATCAAAAAGAGGTCATAAAACCATGAAAGATGTGTGAAATACAGATTTGTTATTTTATACTTTCTTAATTTTGATGAGAGAAATATTGAACTAGATCATTGAAGATAAAAAAAAAAAAACACCTATTCATTGAGAAAATACCTTTACACTGAGAGTATAGGCAAGAAAGGGTGATTTTAAATGAGGAATAAAAGCAGTTAGCAGCTGCCAAATTTGAATGTTTTAAAATTATTACAGAACCGAGTTAGTTATGCTACAGCAAGTTCTTCAACAACATCTTTTACGGTATGTTGTTTGTTGTGCCGTGTGCTCCTGCATTATCAACCATAATTATGGCTGCCATTTTTCACTGTCCTCCATGTACAAGTTAAAATATTAACTATATGATGTAGTGTTTCATTTGTAAATTTATTATATTTTTTTCACAAAAATAATTAGTAAAAAAAAAACAGTTAAGGGAAAATGTATAGGTACAAAATGTATACAATTTTATATATTTTATTATGGGGATATTGATCTTTAGAACAAAAGGAACATACAACTTTCAACCATCATTGGATTTTTGTGTTGTACTGTACATGTATACACATAACATATAATGTACTTGTAATTGTTTGAGATTTGCTGTGCTGAGTCTTGATGTAGGAGATCTGCTAAATCTTGTTAGATCTATTTATATATAGGTAAATTTCAGGATACAGAAAACAATATTCATACAATATTAAAGGGAAAAATAAACTGTATAAGTTGTATTCTATGAAACCGTAGAAAATCCTCTTTTTCTAAAGCTCAATTTAATAGATAAATTTTATAGTTTCTTACCATGTAATAATATTGTCAATAGATTTGGGGATGTTACTGATTTAAGATAGCAATTATGACCCAGTCAAATTATTTAAGAAAATTATTTGACACCAATTAAATTTTGAAAAACTAAAAAAACATCTCTTGATGTGGAAAATGTATTGTATAAAGCATGTTTTTCATTGGTTACTGACAGCAAGTAGCAACCTGTCCCTTTGACTGCAACCTACATTGGATATATAATAGACTTTTGTCATATTAACTATTTTGAGGCAGTCTGCACTTGAACTTTTTCTGACAACTTAGTGGTAGGACATCCTGGTACTCTGTCAAGAAAGAGCATCTGTAAAAAGTAAAATCAAACATACAATCTATATATGATATTGCTGAAAATAAGCTGTTTCATATGTTCCATTAGCTGCGAAAACGAAGCTCTTAAGGTCCTTTTGATGATTTTTGATATTTGCGGACCAAATCAAAGGACAATAGAGCTATGTTTTCGCAGCTAATGTTCTATAAACAACAAAGTAATTGATAATAGTTAAATTCAAAAGTTAGTAATATGAATATACTGTGGATTCATTTATTTTCGTGGATATCAATTTTCGTGGTTTGATGAAAACCTGTATATTCGTAGATATTTAATTTCGTGGTTTTAACAAAGTCCACATACATTCCTTAAGAATATTTGTAATTCGTTGAACATTTAAATTCGTGGTTCTCTTGTACCCACGAAATCCACGAAAATTGGTATCAAACGAATATTACTGAATCCACAGTAGTGTATGGCTTGTTTTATTTTGCACACATCTTTAATATTGGTGTAAAGTTATTCTCATCAACATTCAATCACTGAAGAAAATCTTTTTGAGTGAAGTTTGCTTAATCTGAAATTACAGTTAAAACCAATACATATACAATGTTTAGGCATATAATGCATTTCGTGTCAATAAAAGGGAGATAACTTATTAGGTACTCACTCTCTGGTGGCTATGATACACTGTGTATATCACTTGGATGTATTTTTGATGTACAAAAATCTGAAGAAATCTGACCATAGCTATGTTTTAATATTAGAAATCATATGAAGCAACATCTTTCATGTTCTATGGGATTTTTGTAAGAATCTTATTAATAAGTAAAAATTTAGGACACCGAAGGTCACAGAATACTTGACAAAGCTATTAATAGCTAGACTTGAGCCAAGTACGACCATGGAATTAAATAACTAGATACTACTTTCATGGTCTGAAAAACTGTTAGGTAACTGTACAGACTACTGTAAATTCAGAAATTAATGCAAGGTTTTTATTATTGTGAAAAATGCGACTGAATTGTAAATGCAATAATTTTAAGGCACATTTTTTTTTTTTATATGAATTTAACAGGATTTTTCTCAAATCGTAGAAATTAAAATCACATTTAAGTCTAAAATGACAAAATTGCAATAATAAATGCACGCAATAATTTCTGAATTTACAGTATACCTTTAAGTCAAGACGAAATGCACAAATGAGTTTTATGTATATATATATATATATGGCAATGTGGCACGTCTTTACTGGAAGTTAATCACTATGTACCATTTTAATAAAGTCATGCATGCATCACTTTAACATAATCTTTTGTTGTTAAAATAACATTTACATATTTAAATACAAGTATACCTAGAAACAGTGAAAGCCAAACATGCATTAATAATGTAGTCAGGAGATATATAATGACTTAGAACACTGTACAATTCGTGTTCAATAGATATTAAATGGAGCAATGAGTTGACATACTTCTGAAAAGATATATATTAAATAGAACAATAAGTTGACATACTTGTTAAAACAGACTTCTTTGGATTACACTGCAAAATTTGTTTAAATCTTGATATATATAAGTCTTGTCATTTAATAGATTCGAAAAACGACATTTTATAATGCAAAGTCAGTTAATGTGTGAATTTGGATATAAAAGACATTTTTCCATTGAAGGGAAAAGCTAACTTATGATGAGTTACTTAATTAGCTAGGCACTTAAAAGGAATAGGTCCAGTAAGACACCTTATTGGCTCCAAAATAAAGAAGATTTATAAAATTGTTAAAATGTCAACTTTTATTTATTGGAAAGTAGAATGCTTCTGCTACATAAATATGGGCTGTTTTTTAAGTCATGCTTAATTAATGAAATTTTCACATTTTAGCATTTTAGTTAAATTTTAGACGGTTTCCGTCTTAAATGAAAGTGGGCGCATTTGTGTTCATTCTTAATATTGAAATATAAGTTGTATTTAATGATAATAAATAACATACATAAAGGTTGAGGATGAAAATGGATGAGGCCACTTTCATTTTTAGTGGAAGAAGACGTCAAGTCTTCTGAAGACTTTAGGGGCTGACCATTGGCATTGAGTCTCTGTATGCCGCATTCATTTCGTGTATTACAATTTCAAAACAACTTAGATTCCTGACACCGATTTTTACACATGCTTAGGCATCTGAATCATTTAATTTGTGAATTATGATTGTAAAACAATCACTTTGTAAATATGACCCTTTTATTTATGTAAATTATTAGATTTCATCTCATCCACATGAACGTTATTTGTTTATTTGTAACAGGATGTTTTAACAATCGGAACTACTCGGCCTTTCTGGTTGCACGAAGAAATAACTGTTATTGTACTGCATAGCGAGAATGGCCGAGTAGTTACGATTGGATGTTTTAACTATTTGTATTACGCATGCGTGAATTTGGTATCGGGACAACTCGCCCTGTTTACAAGTTCGCCCTTGAAGTTACGAATTTGCAATCCTGCAGACAACAAGATTTTGTTTTTATATAAATAAAAAGGATATATAAAGTGTTGTCTTTATTCATGGTTTTCCTTTGTCATGTGAATTAGATGCCCTTCGTTACATACATGTGAACCTCCCGTTTAGGAGAAAAAACTCCCGTGTATGAAATTTTTCAGACCCATATTTGATCATTTCTTACTACCTTCCGGGTATAATTGACACCTGTGTTAAATTTTACCTGAACATCAAAGAAGATGTATAATTATATGGCTTCACTTGACAGCTTGGGTGTCAAACATACTGGTAATCAACGATGTTTACCTCCGGCTAACTGCCGTTGTGTTATCAAAACGATGTGTATTGGGAATATTGAAATACTTTTTTGTTACTTCCCTTTGTTTTATCCTGTTTTCAGATATTTTGCTTTTAAAAATGTTAATTGTAAAAAGACTATAAATGATTAATATTTTAATCAAATAATCATAAAAGGATGTTGATTAAATGAATTTAAATGATTTTGTACATATAAAAAAAAAAAAATTTATAAATTATTTTAGCAATCTAGACCTCCTTTCAAGGATTAAATTGAAGTTTATATGATAAATTTGTTTATAACTATTTAGAAGTTAACATACAATATGTGCAACTAGTCTAATAAAAGGTCTAGTAGTTAGATTAATTCCTAGAAAATCTTTAAATTTAAATTTGTAAATGTTAATATAATTAGATTTCATTGTGTAAGCTAAGTAATAGCAAGACATGGGGCTGCTTTTATGGTAATTCAAGTTACCTTTTATTCACCTTCTTCCACTTCAGAGCTATCAGCTCTTTGATTGACGAAAATCATCTAAAAAGTGAAAAATGTTGGCATATTTGATAGATTTTCCCTAATCAAGCTTGAATCATAGTGTTTTAATGACTAAATCAGTTGAAATCTTTCTCATAAACTTATTGAATCAACTGAAATAGACACTTAAATGTTTAAAAAGTGTCCAAACCTTTCGTAACATGAATTTGAGGCCAGAATTGGCCCATACAAGACCTACTCCTTTACTGTGAAGTGAAGATATTAACATGCATATGATTTCAACAGCATTACATTCACACATACCAGTAACTAACTTATATATTTATATTATCAAGATTCATCCTTTTCCTATGCCCACTTTACTGAGGATACTCAGTGCTCTTCAATTTTGTACTTGTTTGGCTTTATAAATTTTTCTATTTGAGCGTCACTGATGAGTCTTATGTAGACGAAACACGGGTCTGGCGTAATAAATTATAATCCTGGTACCTTTGATAACTATTAGTAAAGTTCCAAAAGTTTGACGCTAACAATAACTGTTAAACAGATTTTCCAAACAGATAAAACTAGTGCAATATTTGAGTAAAGTCATCGGGAGATTTTTTAAATCAAGAAATTGTATTATGCACCAACAATGTGGATCTTACATTAAACTCAGTAAAAGAAAAGATGAAATATGTGTATGCAATGGACAAAAATATTGCTATGAAAAACAAATGTGAACATCAGTTTCTCAGAGAATGGAATGTTTTTGATACATTACTTAGTTAAATACAAAAATGTATATACTTTACATTCAATATTATACATGTTATAAATGAAAATGCTGTATTTACTATACTAAAATAGAATTCAATTTCTAGATGAATTATATTGAAAACTCATCACACTCTTCTCTCTCACTCTCACTCTCTTTCTCTCTCTCTCCCTCTCTCTCTCCGGTGTTCAAACTGCTTTACTCTTTATCTTATATTTGTATTTAAAAAAAAAAAAAAAAAAAAAAATTGCTTCCTAATAGACAGTTGTATTGATTAGATAATATCTATAGATTTATATATTATATTGCTATTATATTTGTGTATATTATGTTGTAAATTGGAAGTTATAAATAATAAAAATTAAAAAAAAAACAATGTGGATAAATCAAAGTTATTAATGAGATGTTATTTTAAACACTGGTCCTTTTTATTTTTCAGGTTGACCTCATGCGGTCATATAACTTCAGAAACTCCAAACAGGAGTATACTGGGATACCAGTTATGGCCGCTAACATGGATACAGTAGGCACATTTGAAATGGCAAAAACACTTGGAAGTGTAAGTTAAGTTGTTGTTATATTTCTAACAGGACACAATTTATTAGTCTTGACTCATTAACATACACAAACCATCTTTTATTTCATTGTCATGATTGTGAAAATGAATTAAGAAATGAAGTGATTGATACTTACTATTACATCAAATTTTAAACAGGTTTGAAATTGAAGAGGACAGAAGCATACTAAATTTTCAGATTATAAAAGGATATATTTTCACGGGACAGTCATGACAGTATGGGAAAACTAAAAATGGAAATTTTCCTTAGAGAAACTGATGTCTATACATGAAATTGAGAATTGAAATGGGGAATGTGTCAAAGAGACAACAAACCGACCAAAGAAAAAACAACAGCAGAAGGTCACCAACAGGTCTTCAATGTAGCAAGAAATTCCTGCACCCACCCGGAGGCGTGTATGAGATTTTTATAGACCAGGTAGTGTGGGGAAGAGGAGGTTATATTAATAAGACAACACTCATTCAAACAACACATAAACTAGAGTTCAATATGCAGTCTTCAACCATAAACATTGTCTACCCAAATGTGAAGCTATTATAAAAAACAACCACTGAAATCATCTGAATGGACTTTGGACAGACATATGGACATGTGCTAGAGTCACTATGAAGTGTAAAATTTAGTGACATTTTTATTTCTGCTGATTTTGCAATTTAGATAAAATAGTGCAAATATTCTCTAAGGATTGTTAAGGGAGATAAGAAAAAAAAACATGAAAATAAAAAGCTGGGAACAGGTTTAAACATTTAGATTGAATTATAGGATATAAAATTGATACCGCTAATTCTATTTTTATATTTTTTACAGTTTTGTGTGTTTACATGTATACATAAACATTACTCTATAGCAGCCTGGAAAGAATTTGCAGTAAACAATCCTGATGTACTAAAGGTATGTTCATATAATGGTGCCATAGCAGTTTCTAGTCTGAACAATTCAAGTTAAATGAAAATGCTACATATTCTTAATTATAAAACAACAGCAAATCATTTAAGGGATAAAATACACCCCCCCCCCCCCCCAAAAAAAAAAATACAAACTAAGATTAATTAAAGGCATAATGACAAAAATATTTGATACAACTAAGTACACATGTTCAGTATGATATGATCTTTCTAATTTTAATGCCAAATTAAGAGTTTGGACCCCAATGTCATGGTCCACTGAACATAGTAAATGATAGTGTTAGCTGGGCATCCATGTACTAAGAACACATTCTTATTTTAGTTTGTCATTCTTCAGTATAAGAGAGACTGACATCCATACCATAAGTACCGTTACAAATGTCCTCTGTACACAGGTTAACATTTCTTGTTTATTTTTCAGTATGTAGCAGCCAGTACGGGGACAGGAAAAGCTGACTTGGAGAAACTAAAACAAATCATTGAAGCTGTCCCAGGAATAAAGTACATTTGTGTAGATGTTGCTAATGGTTACTCTGAACATTTTGTACAGTTTGTTAGAGATGTCAGGAAAGAGTTCCCTACTCATACTATTATGGTAAATAGACACATTTGATTGGCTAGAAATCCAATTAAAAAAGGTTAGGGATCAGTTATAAATGTCATAAAGGTATAGATTGACTAATTTGGGCACCAGTCAGTAAGAAAATATAAGAAAAGAGGACACCTTTCAACCTAATGGTTCTTACTGTGGATTCAATGTTATTCGTTGGATACAAAATTTACAAACGAAAAATGCAAGTTTTCATCAATCCACGAAAATTAATACCCACGAAAAAAAAATGAATACACAGTATGCCTAGCTGTTACTTTCAAAATATGTAAACTATTTTATTTTTCTGTTAATTTGATCAGAAGAACATAGAAATAAGATGTGGTATGAGTGCCAATGAGACAACTCTCCTTGAAAATTACAATGTGTATAAACATGGTAAAGTAAACCATTATAGGTCAAAGTACGGCCTTAGACACAGAGCCTTCACTCACACAGAGCAGCAAGCTTTAAAAGGTCCAAAATAGATTTATCACTCTGGAATTTCTAGAAACCAGTGCACTTTTATTAGAAATTATTTTTCACCAGTAATGACCATGAATCTATTTTAATTGCAGGCAGGAAATGTAGTTACTGGTGAGATGGTTGAAGAATTAATTTTGTCTGGTGCTGACATAATAAAGGTTGGCATTGGTCCGGGTAGTGTGTGTACGACAAGGAAGAAGACTGGTGTTGGCTACCCACAGTTAAGTGCTGTGATAGAGTGTGCTGATGCTGCTCATGGGCTAGGAGGACATATCATATCAGTATGTATTTATAATCTTATGGGTGCTATAAACAGTTTCGTATAAAAAACTAGGGGTTATTACCTGACTAAAAATAGACATGGAGGGAAGTCCCTTTTTATCAATATAATTGGTGAAAAAGTATCTTGTTTTTTTTATTTAGTTGTAAAAATATGTTAATTAACTTCAATTAAAGCTGGTTGAATCATTAAAATAATTTAAAAATTTAGATTAAATATTCATGTTTTAAGGGGAGACAACACTGTAAACAGTCTGTTTTTTTGGCAGTGAAAACTGAAAACTTATTTGCAGCCACTGTAGCTCTTTTCAGAGCAGGCCATTTCATGATTTTTTTGAAAGACCAGGTAAAAATCTATGAAATTCATACAATTTTGATTATGAAAAATATGCAGGTATCATGTCTTCAGGGGTGTGCACATGACCTGATTTTAATTTTTTTAAGCTTAAGTTGGGCAAGGTTTTTCCCAGTTTCTCTGGATAAAACTTTTTTTTACTGTTAAAAGTACATTTTTTTTTATTCCATTATAAACTAGAGAACATTCTGATTCCAGTGATATATATAGGTTATGATCTATCTAGAAAAAAGTAAAAACACAAAAATACCGAACTCCGAGGAAAATTCAAAAAGGAAAATCAAAAATCAAAAGGCAAAATCAAAAGTCCAAACACATCAAACGAATGGGTAACAACTGTCATATTCCTGACTTGGTACAGGCATTTTCTAATGTAGAAAATGGTGGATTGAACCTGGTTTTATAGCTAGCTAAACCTCTCACTTATATGACAGTCGCATCAAATTCCATTAAATTGTCAACGATGCATGAACAAAACAAACATACTCAAAGAGTAAAAATGTCAAAAATAGGGGTACAACAGTCAATATCATATTTATATAAGTTAAATATCCTTAAATGGCTCTGTGGCGCAAAATGTGTAGTCGATGTGCTTTTAGTTGAATGTTTTTCAGATATACCTTGGCTAATAAAAAAAAAAGTATTTCAAGATGAATGCAACCCTTTACTTCCATATATCATTGATCTTTTTGGGATGTTAATTATGCATGCATTACTGATGAAATCTATACATTACAGAGCTTGATATGACTTCTAAATAAGTAATTTTTCAACTAAACTGAATAATGTTTACAGGATGGAGGTTGTACCTGTCCAGGTGATGTAGCCAAGGCGTTTGGAGCTGGAGCGGATTATGTAATGTTGGGAGGAATGTTGGCAGGCCATACAGAGTCTGGTGGAGAGATGATAGAACAGAATGGAAAGAAGTTCAAGTTGTTTTATGGAATGAGTTCTGCTACAGCAATGAAAAAACATGCTGGAGGTGTAGCTGAATATAGGTATAGAAACATATTACTATAGGAATGCAAGTTTTTGTTATTTATTGCCATCATATTGGCAGATTTCTGACACATGGCAAAATACTACAAGTCAAAGCTAATTAAATAGGATTTGTTTATATTTTTTCCCAAAAGTAGTTCTTAAAAGTGGCCTTAAATTGCAGAAAATCAAATCATATATATGTTTTCCTCAAATTGGTTCAAACCAAATTGGAAATAAGAGCAGACTGGTTGGTTGGAGTCAAAATAATGTGTTTGAGTAGTGTGACATACTTACTGCTTACCTTTATTATGTGAACTAACTATTTAGATATCTGATTAAGATTATTAGATAGTAGAAGATTTGGTATGAGTGCCAATAAGACAACTCTTCATCCAAGTCATATTTTGTAAAAGTAAACCAATATAGGTCAAAGTATGCAGAGCCTTATTAGTGTAGTACTGAGCATTCTGATTTGTGACACAAAAGTCACCATTAACATCAAATCATCTTTACTTTCATATAGAAAATGATTGTCATTAATTAATTCCCGTTGTCAACAGCAAACAATCATAGAGGATAGATTGTATATGTCAGTTGAAGTAGCATGCTCAGTTAAAAAAAAGGTCAACACTAAAGTAAGGTTGCCTCACTGATATCTATTAATGTTTTAAATGATAAAAACCAATTGCTAACAGTCTAACAGGCATGAGAATTTGGTGTTTCCTACAATGGCTATAATTCTTTTTTATTTCAGGGCTTCTGAGGGAAAGACTGTTCAGATAGAATACAGAGGCGACGTGGAGACCACTATACAAGATGTACTTGGAGGTATCAGATCTACATGTACTTATGTTGGTGCTGGGAAGTTGAAGGAACTCAGTCGTAGGACAACATTTATACGAGTCACACAACAGTTAAATGAAGTCTATGCTGCTAATACCAAAGAACATTGATCATTTCTTATGCTTACTCCATTCCAGTTACCAGAAATCCAAATGCTTTCTGCCAAAAATGTCTCTGATCCCGGTTCTTTTTTATTAAGTCTGGTGAATCTCATTTATCAATAACATCTTTGTACTTTGTGATTTATAATCAAAATTCTGTTTTGATTTTTTGGGAAAATTCAGATCAAATTGATACTGGGTGTTATTTTCACATGCAAAATATGTGAAATTAGCCCCTTGAAAATATGATTATATTAACATTATTGATCTGGATTTAAACTTTGATTTATTTGATTTTGTTGCAGTCCTTGTTTAATGTTTTACCTGAGTTTTATGAGGTGTTAATATAGTCCTCCCATCTTTATTAACAAGAAAAAATATGGAGAAGAAAAATTGTGATGGTATTTTGTGATTTCTTTCATAATCATTTGTACAATTTTTCATGGTGTAAATTTTTATTGTTTATTGTAATCTGGTGATCCCAGAATGTTATATTTAAAAAAAAAAGATTGTTTTTATTTGTTAAAAATCATTTTGACATTGTTGTGAGGAAATTTACTTGTTGAATGTAAATGATGGTGATCCAAACTCTAGGAGTTCTATAAAAGTTAATGGAAAAGGTATGTTTTGATCTCAAAGAAGTTCTGTCTTAAAGTTGACTCCTTTCCTTTTCAAACTTTTTTTTTCTTGTATAAAAATTCTCCTTTTATGCTTGAAATGTCATTAAAGTCTTTACCAATTAAAGACAGCAAATGATATACACTGTGTGAAATATTCAGTCAATTCAAAAATTAAATATATGCGAAACATGTTAGATGTTATTCAACTCTTAAATGGCATAATATTTTACAATTTTTACAACTTGATTAAGATATCAAAGCAGTCTGGGACAAGCAGGGTTATATCATTCTATAAGGAAGTAAATTGTATTTTGTATTTTTATGGTGGACAAATCTGTGTTTATTGTTGCAGTATTTTAAATCAATGTTTTATACAGTATTGTCAAAGGGTACAGTATTTATTTTAGTTACATCATATATATGCATGTACAAAAGGTTAATGATTAGCTAATATTTACTATATTTCAACCAACTTTAAGATTAATAGTTGTTGTCACTACCAAGATAATTGAGACAGGAATCACCCTTTTATCATGGATTTCCCAAAGCCATTGAAGAGCCCTTAAAAAAAGTGTACTCCGTTGAACATTTAAATATGTGGGTTATCATTCCCCTTGAAAAAGGTGAATATTAGTATGACAATCCCATAACTCAAAAATGAGTTCATAGTATAGCTCATATAGAATTCATTAATATGCTTACAAACAAGCTTTAACTTTAGGGGTTGGGGTTTCCCAAGAGTACACACCTAAATAGTTTAGCTTTAACAGAAGAATTGTAAATTGAGTTTTATAAAAAAAAAAATAGGTTAATCACCACTTTGATTGACCAACTATTATGCTTGTAGCATTAAGCTTGAATGAATATCAATTTAATATTGTGTTATATTGCAAGTACTTCCACTTCTGTGTGGCATATTTTACACCTTATTGTTAAAATAAAACAAAGTTTTTTTATTCAGAATTTTGAGTACAAGAGAAATTATTTGATAATAGATTATTTTGGTAGCCATATTTTTTTTCAAAGTGCATGTTTTGAAATGTGCTGGATTCATTTATGTTGGTTGATATCAATGTTCATACATACATTGATAAGAAGGAAAACTTATTTTTCAAGTGGTTTTATCTTATGTTCCAATAAAAGTTACTAAGAAAAGCTTTGATATTTAAAGAATACTAATGTATCTACAGTTCTTGTTACATTTGAAATTAATAATGGTGAATTATAAATGACAAATGTTTCAGAACTTGATTTTTTTGCTACCTCTTAAATCATGAGAAACTGATGGCTAGTCCTTTTATTTTTGTGGATGATATTGAAATTTTAATAAAAATTGCTGTTATTATGATATTTTGTTGTATTTCTTGATTTGATGCAAATTATTGTTTGATTTTGAAGCTACTTTTAAACACCTGGCTAACCTCTATGATTATATTTTGTCATTGCAGACAAAGCTCCATTGAAAATAGGTTATGATATTGAGACTTTATTTTGTATGCATTACACTACTATTCTCCATACTCAATTGGAATATTGAATACATTGTTTCACACAAACAGAACTTTTTCTACACACATAAGGATTTCTTTGTTTAGGTCATGAAAAATTATTTCGTGAAGAACCGCTCTGATTCTAAAAACAAAGATACCAAAGGTGATATCATCAAAATGCTAGACGATTGGATCAGCAACCTATCGAGTTTTAAAAGTTGATTAATATTCCATCAAATAGTTGTTAATCTAATGGATACCTATATTATGCACCCTGATTAAACTACCTGTTTTAACTCATGTGAGACACGAAAGAACAAAATCTGTTTGCAAATGCTGCTTGGATCCAAATGTTTCTATTTAAGTCTGTGTTTTTGGTAGTAATGGCTGGTTTAAGGTCTTTATCAATATTCACTCTCTATAGAAGTGGGACGAAAGATACCAGAGGGACAGTCAAACTCATAAATCTACAATAAACTGACAGCATCATGGCTAAAAGTGAAAGGACAAACAGACAAACAATAGTACACACTTCCTTGTGAGCAACAACCCTCTATCAAGAAAATCATGATAGGAAATGCAAGCAGGGGAATATCGTATCAATTGGGAGATATATACAGCGTATGCAGGAGCTGCTGGAATGTTGCTACTTAGAAATGGAAAGCTGAAATTATCTTTTTTGTCGTAAAGTTTTGTTTTCAATCGACCCTCATTGTCAATTTCTAGATGTGAGTCAAAATTTGAGACCGACTTCACTGTATCTGTTGTATCCTTTATCTCTAGTTCAATGAGATAGATGCATTCGACATAGTCACCAAATTTAAATTATTTAGTGAAAGAACATCATCTATATAGCGGAAAGTAGAGTTAAAGGATATTGCTAGCTGCTTATCTTTCTTCCTAAGAAGTTCCTGTATGAAGTCAGCATCATAATTATTAAGAAACAAGTCGGCAAGAAGAGGGACACAATTCGTTTCCATTGATGATCACTCTTATGTAATTTGTCACTCCAAAAATATAAATTAAATTAGCTATATAAAATCAGGAATATGCTATATGATTGGCAATGAGACATATAAGACCAACTGACGTATGCACGTGACAGTTAGGACGAAATAGAAGTTCAAAATGGAAAAGAATACTCTGGAAAATTATTTCCACTGGAATAAATATTACAGTATATTTTCCTAACGGAATAAGTGGTATAGAATATTTGTTCCAACAGGAACACATATGACATTGTTTATGCTGTTTTGCGGAACAAGTACATGTTGACAACAGTACTAGATAATGGCTTGTCTTATTGTTCTCCTTCGTTGTTGCAACTCAGCATTGCTGTTTCATGTGAACTTGTAATACATCCGTTTGTTTAAACATACTGTCGACGACTTGTGTTTATATAAATAAAGGCAACAGTAGTATACCACTGTTCAAAACTCATAAATCTATGGACAAAAAACAAAATCGGGGGTTATATAGCCAGAGTCTACATATTTCTGAATGCTGATCATATTTGACATACATGTTCATTGTTCCATGGTTCCTTTAATTTGGGTAATATTGAAAAAAACATTTTATATTCTGTACTTAATATAAGAATTGTAAGCAGGGGCAAACTATAATGTTGACCAGACGCATCTTATTCAGAATGTATAAGAATTATATGTCAAAATAGTAAATAAATTTTCATTTAATATTCATAAAACTTTTGTGCACTATAAAAAGCTTGTAAATGGGATGATTCTGTCTTATTGACACCCCTACTAATTTTGGCTATGGTTTTATTTTTTCTGTCTTGTATTTGATAGAGAACAGCACCAATTCCTTTTCGGACTTTCACATAAATTCGCCAATTGACTTTTCTTCTTGAATTTTCGGTCTCTTTCCTTGTTTTTGATTTTTGTTTCAGCGACTTTAAATCGTTAAATGGTCTCGCTTTTTTAATAAACGTTGCAAAATCTCACGTTTTGTCTTACTTCTCCTTAAAAATTCTCAGTTGGTGACTTATTTGTCATTCTCGTCTGACAATTTTTGTCAGAATGAATAGGACTTAAGAATCGTTGTTTCTTGCTGTTCTTTTCATTAACAATCCAAACATTTCTGATGGAACTACACATTAAAGAAACAACTAACACAACTTCCTCTGTCTCATTTATTAGAACTATATCTCGAATTTTACATGTAAGCGGTCATCTAAATATCTGAATCTATGACAAACGATAGAATTTTAATTTTGAAATCATCAATTCCCCCATATAGTTAGTAGGCTAGCAATAAACCAACTTCACCTGCATATATAATATACATTTCAAACTCATTCGGTTTTCAAGAGCTTGCTTTTGCTACACAGACTTTGAAAAACGTCACAGTGTCTGAGCAGAAAGTTGATGAACCAGGGGTTTCTCAGAGAACGTCTCTTTTTTATGAAAAAAAAAATCCTCGGAAGATGCCAAGAGCTTGTTGAAAATTTTCCGTATCAACTTCACAAAAATATATAGATTCTAGGAACTAAAGTTGTATATCATCTTATTAACGGTGTGTTATAGTATTCTTTTATTTGTCTTTGTAAATTATTAATTTTCCTCTACAGTCTTTTTTTGGTTATATACATTTGACGTTGCTTGATTACTTATGCATCCTGTCATTGTGTTATTATGATGTGGAAGATTTTTGTGTCTTCCGTTCTTTGCTAACGTGTTGTGTTTGTTATATTTGTTTGTTTTTATAGTGATTAATTATAACACAATGTTGACTGCTGTACCCCTATATTGACATTTGTACATATTGTGGCCGTTTGTTTTGTTCACAAATTGTTGTCAATACAATGGAATTAGATTAGACTGTCGTACAAGTGCGTAGTTTGGATAGCTATAAAACCAGATTTAATCCACCATTGTCAACCTAAGAAAATGCCTGGCCAAGTCAGGAATATGACACTCATTGTCCGTTCGTCTGATTTATTTGAGCTTTTGATTTTGCCATTTGATCAGGGACTTTCCGTTTTGAATTTTTCTTCGGAGTTCTAAATTTTGGGGATTTTATTTTCCCTATCTTTTTTGACATATTTGTATGTTTTCATATTGATTAAGATTAAAACACAATGGTGACTGGTGAACCCTCTATTTGACATTTTTATTATGTCTGTTTTTTGGTTCACACATCATTGTCAATATAATGGAATTTATGACTGTTATACAAGTGAGTGGTTTAGTTAGCTACACCACATGGTTTTGATTTACCATTATCAACATAACAAAATGCATGTACCAAGAATTTATATAACTATACAAATCCTTGCATGTACCAAGTCCGGAATATGACAGTCGTTATTCGTTCGCCTGATGTTTTGAGCTTTTGATTTTGCCATTTGATCAGGGACTTTCCTCTTTTGAATTTTCTTCGGAGTTCGGAATTTTTGTGATTTTCTTTTGTCTATTTATATGCCTTTTTTTGTTTTTCTGTGTTGAATATTTGTATTTTTTTTATTAGTGATTACAATTTTGACACAATGTTGACTGTTGAAACCCCTATTTGACATTTTTATTATGTCTGTTTCTTGGTTCATACATCGTTGCCAATAGAATAAAAATTGTATGCGACTGTTATACAAGTGAGAAGTTTAGCTAAAAAACCAGGTTTAGTTCACCATTTTGTACATGACAAAATGCCTGCACCTAGTCAGGAATATATGACAGTTGTTATCCATGCGTTTGATGATGTGTTTTATCTTTTGATACTGACATTTGATTACAGACTTTCCGTTTTGAATTTTCTTATGGGTTCGTTATTTTGTTATTTTACTTACATGTAAAATACTAGAAGCCCTATCGATCGTGAATTAATTCCTGTCCTCGTGAACTTCATTTTGCATTATTGACTTTTTTTGTTCGAGCGTCACTCGCATTTAAGTCTCTTGTTGACGAAATGCGCGTCTGAAGTACAAAACTATAATCTAGTATTTTAATATGGTCAGTTTATCTATAGTTAAAAAACGTTTTCATCAAAGAGTCATGGATTTTTTAAACAACTCTTGGTAGTGCATTAGAGTTTCGAACTGTTATTGGTTCAGTTAGCGGAGATCTATACACATGCGAATTTTAATTTTTGCATTAAGCGTTATGATGTGGAGTTTCTTCATGTGATTCCCTCATGTTTTGTTGGTTAACAATGTTTATATTTCATAATCAATTTATGAGATTTAAACAGTAGTTAAATTTTTTGCCTTAATATATCTCGAAAGAAACGTGATAAATATTGTAATTAATTTTAAATATATTAATTGTTGTTATAGCTGGTGAGAAACTTATTGTATCACACAATGGCGTTATCACCTTAGCTATGACTAACATTAAAGACAAAAAAATAATTACAAGTTCTCATACTTTACTTAGTAACGATGTCGGCATATATATATAAGGTGTTATTTTTAGATTGCCGATGTCATTTATGTCAAGTTCTCCTACAACACGTCATATTTTCGTTTTATCGTTTCGGATCCTCGTATGTGCACACCTTGAAAATGAAATATACTGTCTGTCTTAAAAAAATCAATTATGAAAGACATATTTATTTCTAGAGGTATATTGTACAATCATAGCACTTGTTCAAATTTCTAGTACACCTGAGTTCATTCGTTACACGTCGAGATCAATAATAACAGAACAATGACCCGGAAATATTGTCTGGTGAACTAACATTCCACCGTCTGACCGATATATTCATACGCCTTAGAGTTGTAAACAAACAAATGTTATTTGTAAACATGACACAGCATGCTATTAATACACAAATTTTTCTCTTCAAAAATATCTTGACTTTAATATTCCAAAAGCACTATGTAAAAATTTGACTAAGTTAAGAATTAGTGCACATTCTCTTTTAATAGAAAAAGGTCGTTATCATAGACCAAAAATTCCGCATAACTCAAGACTTTGTCAGACTTGTGATTTATTAGATGATGAAAAACACTTCATTTTATACTGTAAAAAGTTTTCAATTTTAAGACAAGATCTCTTCAAAAAATTAAATATCGACCCCTCGGATTTAAATAAAAGGGAAAAGGAATCTACTATTCTACATAACATTATGTATCCTTTAAATAAAATTGATACAAAAGCTATCTGTACTTTTATTGAAAAAGCTTTTGAACTATATTAATGTTTTACAACTTATAATGGCTCTGTCCAGATATTATTTCTAATGTATATGCATTTATTTTGTATTAATTGTTTTAATATCTGTTCATTGTGTGGAAGACATCAATTGTGCACTGTACATATATATTGATTATCCAATAAACATATTTGATTTGATTTGATTTGACATTTAGTTAGAAAAGTTTTTTCATATGATGTATAGTCTTATTTCCATTTTTAGTACGCAGTATCAACTAAATTCAAGATATGTAATAAAGATTAGAAGTGTGAGACTGAAACAAACGGTTTAACTCGTTTCTCTTTCCGTTTACATTTCATTAAAGAATACAAATTTTGCAAAATTGTATAATGAAACCGGGAAGTCTTGAAAATATATCAAATAGTATTATAGTAACAAAAGTCTAGAAAACATATCAAATAGTCAAGTACAAAGTTTAAAAATCACACTCATTAAAAATCCTTTTCCAGGAAGCTGCTCATCATGATAGGAGGCCGGTTGAAACCAGATTGCAAATTGTTCTGTGTATATTTTACACTAAATGAAATGCAAAACTTAGTCTAGGTCTGAATCACTGTCATAACTAGTATAATGACTCAAACATTCACTATTTCCATCTTCAGACTTATAATGATCCCTACTTTTAGATGTTAATAAAGATTTAAATTGGAGTCGCCGAACAGCTTCCTGTATTAAAGTTTGTTCTCGCAATAATTTTTCCAATGTTTTAGATGAGTCCATAATTTTTGCTTGATAAGTCTGTTTTTCTTCATTCGTACAAGAACAATTTCTAGAAAAACATCTAGAACATTTCACCGGCAAGAGTGTGTGCAATCCATTACAAGCACGTGTCCGTCGGCTGATTGTTTTCACAGGATCATGTCTGTTACATCTGAATGTCAGTTTTTCACTAATTCTGTGACTTAAAGTTTCCACTTCCTTTAAATTGAATGTATTGTCTAAATCCACACGTTGAACTTCGTGAAATTTCATTCTTAATAATGTTACCAATCAACAGCACCAATGCCGGAAAAGTTCTTTGTTTACGATCAATTTGTTTGACCTCAAAATATTAACCTTCCGAGAAATATAGTCCGATTGTGTTTTTCTATGCAAAGTTGTAGGAATAAGTTAAGGATAACTTGTTTTTTTTTCTCAAATGCTCTTAAAATCTTGTTTGAGCTCACATCTATTCAAATCTTATCCAGTGAAGATATTTTAAAGTTTTAAAAAACACGCGCTTATTTTGATCATTCAGTGAGTGACTGATATTTAAATGTTGTTTACAAACATCTGTTTAAGGTGATTCACTTCTATGTTGTTTATAATTTTGTACATTATTTTGTTTAAAATCTAAAATGAACATATGTTGCGTTCACCAACTATTTCTAAAGAAAGAAATAGACAAATTATATAAACAGTTATTAATAGAATATATATATATATATATATATTTGTTGTTGTTACGTAAAAAAAGTTGAAAACTGCATGAGCATACTGCCCTACTTAATGGACAGATAACATATTCAGATTCTTATTGAAAATTTACGTTTAAACAAACTAAAAACGTCTGAATGTCTTTATATGAATGCGTTTTATGTCTCCTATATCAATAAACAATTGTATTCAGCATGTTGATGACATCAACAATTACGTTTAATTAGTAGACATTTATTACTATATCGATTTTTGTAAATAATTTACGCATTAATCAACATGTTAAGTAGATGCATCATATGAAACAGAAAAAAATACATCTTCCACTAATTTAGAAGTGGTTATAATATTTCCACTATATACTCTACTTTTGCGATGGCAACTCATCAAATATATAGACTAAAGATAGAAATTGTTACAAGTTCTGTTTGAGTGCTTCTTGGTTGTTTTTTTTTAATTATTATTTAGGTCAGTATGGTGAAATAAAGGGGGAATTACATTTTTAGTAACTTAATTAATCAGTAGTATCATGGAAGTTTTACATTGAGAATATAATACTTCCTTGGTAATATATGAATGAATGAAGGAAGGAATATATCGTATTGCAGAAGCAAATAAAATACTATAGCAAAATAACATAATATACAATTACAATAATGACAGTTAACAAGCAGAAAACAACACAGTATGGGTATAATAAGCACATAATTACAACTGCTATGCAATGATTATTTGTGATGTTAACTTCCATGCCACATTAAATAATTATATTAATGTAATATAAGGTCTAATAGACAATAGAAAATAGACAATATTGTATTGGCACAAACGCATTAATTTTACAATAAATGGCAATGACCTAATGGATAAACATATCGTGGTAGAACAAAAACACTTACTGTTAATTCAGAAATTATTGCGTGCATCTAAATTATTTTTGTGATTTTGTCATTTTAGACTTAAATGCGATTTTAAATTTTACGGTTTTGAGAAAAATCCTGTTTAGTTTAAATAAATTACTTCAAAATGCGATTTCAAAATAATGCGTTTACAACTCGATCTGTCCCATTTTTCGCAATAATTTATGAATTTACAGTATCTAAATATTGAAAATACATACATGAACATATATTGCAATCGATTACTGTTATATATCTGTATGTTGAATCCGTACTTTCCGGAAACGTTGTATTGTCTTAACCATGATTGTTGTGATGATTAGATGTATCAGCCTCTTTTGGCGTTTGAATCCAAAGTAAAGGATGATAATTTGAAAGCTGTTCTTTTTATTTACAATATATATACTTCGTCTTTAGTCCCCCAAACCTAAGTCAGGTATATCACATGGTGGAGGAACCTAAAATCGAACAATTGGTACCTAATATTACAAAATGAACATATGAAACATTAAAATGAAGATAATTGTCAACAGTGCAAAACACGTGGTATGACTCGCAACGTTACAAAAGGGCAGAAAATGGCTGTATATTTGAATAAAACTGTTTATTTATGTATGTGAGATTTATCTCGTTACATTTGAATTTTCTATGACAAGAAGCGTCACCCATGAACCGATATGATAGTGAAGACGATCTAGCTCTTTTTCATGACACTTATTTGCCACGAAATTACGAATCTGAGGATGCCGAATTCAACGAATTACTTTCTTTAGTTCCTAAAATAATCACTCCCAATAATTCTGTTTCATTGGCAAATCAATCAGGAAGTTTCATTCGAGATTCAGATACAATAATGGAAAAATTGGCTGCTTGTCGCAAATTTGGGGGGTATCCTCACGAAAATGCGTCAGTGTTTATGAAAGAATTTACTTCATTTGCAACTCTTCACAAAATTGACCATATCGATGATCAGAGAATGATTGCCGCTTTCCACCTTAATTTAACAGGGCCTGCATTAACATGGTTTAATTCACTAGATTCGGGAAGCAAACGTACATGGAGACATCTTCTTACAATTTTTGAAGAAAAGTATATTGAGTTAGATTGGCAAAGTCCGACTGTGTTCCTTGAGAGCGAAAATTTTCAAAATATGAAATTAAGTAGGGGTCAAATTTTGGAAGATTTTTATGGACAGATAGTTGAGAAAGCTCAGATTTTGAAAAAGAAGGACCATGAAATTCTCTCTCAGTTTATCAAGGGTTTACCGGAACAGCTTGCGTTTTTTGTTAGGGCTGGTACACATAAAGACAGTGTTAGTGCGTTGGCCGCAGCTAAAATGGGCGAAGCCTATGGGTATAGAAAGAATGATGAAGTTTGTGTTTCAGCTGCTAAGCCAATGATTGCTAATAACAATAATGCGGTTCAAGATTTACAAAACCAAGTTAAAGAGCTCACAAAAGCATTATCAGAATTAAAATCACAAAGTACCGATATCAAACCAGAAATGCCTCCAAAATATCAAAAACCTCGTTACAACAACCCTCGTTACAACAATAACTTTTCAAGTCAGGCAGGAAATAACCGACCAAAAACATGCTTTAATTGCCAGGCTCCTGGTCATTATCGAGCAAATTGCAACTGGAATGGTCACGGTGAAATAAGTCCAACTACGCAGTGTCAACTTTGTCAGCAATTCGGTCATGGTGCTTTTCAGTGTTACCATCATAGTAATCCGGGAAACCAGTCGAACCCGGGGGTCATAGGGCACGCTCCTCCGGGCGTTCATCCATAGGTGCCAGAAAAAGGAGTCCGCCTCAAAGTCGTCAACGTGAAGAAATAAACTATGTTAATTATTCCACTGATACTGAAGACTGCGAATTTACTGATGAAAATTTAACAAGTTTCAAATCTCAATTTATTCATATGCCCGTCAAGGTCAATCACATATCTGTCGCTGCACTTGTAGACTCTGGAAGTTCAATAAACATTATTTCTAAAAGTTTTTATGATTCTTTGCCTGACACTAGTAAAACTTCGATATGTTCAGTATCAGAGAAAATAGTTTTGGCGAATAACCAGTCCGTTAATATTGTTGGAAAATGTACCGTCAAAATACAAGTGCCACAGGGCAAGCATTGGATACATACATATATTCTAACTCAATCTTCACATCCATTGATTCTTGGTACGAGTTACTTAATTTCAAAGAAAATTGTATTGGATTTTAGTAGTTTATCTGTCTCAAATAAAACAGCGAAAATAAAATTACAAAAGCATGTTACTGTAGATCCAAATTCTGAACTTTTGATATGGGGTAAAGTGGCCAACTTTATTCTACACGGACAAACAGGAATGTGTCAGAATAGTTCTCATTTGTTGAAAAGCGGACTTCTTATTTCAAAAGCCGTTGTTACTGTAAATAGTCATAAAACTGTTCCGATCAAGTTATTAAATCCTACTAATGACCAAATATTTATCTCACGTGGAGACATTATTGCTAGTTTTGAACCGTTCACGGAGGATTACATGTTAATCAATGCAGATGAAAAAGACAAACACTTTGTTCAAAATGTACAATTAGATAAAAGTAGTCATACTTCAGGTGAAGAAACTGAGTCCAAGTTTTTGTCAAACTTTGAATTGCCGGAAAATTTATCAACCGATGAGCAGCGGCAAATATCACAATTTTTAATTCAATATAAAAATTTGTTTGTTACGGATGAAAATCCAAAGTTAGGATATACAGAACTTGTTAAACATAACATTTGCTTAAAACCAGACTTTAAACCAAAGCATCAGCAACCTTATAGATTGTCTCCGGACAAGAAAAATGTACTACGTGATCACTTGGATGAATTACTGAAACAGGGCATTATTTCACCGGTTCAAGAAACGGAAGATATACCGATTACTAGTCCGATAGTTCTTGTATCTAAAAGAACGAGACCTCAATCTAAAAACACTTCAATGAATAAATCTACAAGTTTGTCTCAGTTCAGATTTTGTTGTGACTTTAGGTACTTAAATAGTCAATGTCAAGACTTCCGGTATTCAATACCAGATTTACAAGACTTAACCGAATCTTTTTCTGACCGAAAACCAGTTTTTCTTACATCAATAGATTTGAGCTCTGGATTTTTCCAATTACCTATTTCAATGGAAAGTCAACGATATACTGCGTTTAACACTTGTTTTGGATCGTATAAATTTCTCCGTTTACCAATGGGTTTAAGTTCTGCTCCAGCGTCCATGCAGCTATTAATGGACAAAGTTTTGAAGGGCTTGACATTTCGATCTTGTTTATGTTACTTGGACGATATACTGATAGTTTCTGAAACATTTGAGGATCATATTGGTGATTTAAATGAAGTTTTCAATCGTCTTGCCACTGCCGGATTAAAGCTCGGACCGAAGAAATGTTCATTCGCACAAAGTTCTTGCGTTTTTCTTGGACATCTGATATCAAAAGATGGAATTCAACCTCCCGCCGATCGTGTCAGTGCAGTACTAGATATGCCATCGCCAACATCGGTTAAAGATTTACGGCGAGCCATTGGACTTTTTAACTGGTTTCGAAAGTACATACAAAACTTTAGTGCGGAAGTTGACCCAATGACCAAGTTACTGAAAAAATCTGTAAAATTCAAATGGGGAATCGAACAGGAACAGGCTTTTAAGAAAGTTAAAACATTACTAGCAAACTCACCAGTTCTTGCGTTTCCGAAGTACGACCTGCCGTTTTACCTTGCAGTTGACACATCGTGTAAAGGAATAGGATATATGTTATATCAACAACACCAAATGGATGATTCTAGTGAAGAATTGCGTGTTATTCGTTTTGGTTCAAAGTCTCTAAGTAAATGGCAGAGGTCTTATGGTCCCACAAAATTGGAGCTTCTTGGTATGGTAACAGCAATATTAGACTGTTCAATGTATTTAAGGGGACAGAAATTCGTAGTTGAATGTGATCACCAAGCACTTAAGCCACTTTTTCAAAAACAGTTAAAAGGAGCAATCTATGAAAGGTGGATCGCCATATTACAGCAGTTTAATTTTGAATTGAGATATAAACCGGGTAAAGACATGCAAGTCGCCGACGCTCTGTCCCGTGCGCCTAACAAATCGTCAACAACAGGTTTTGAAAGTCCGGACCAGCTTGATCCATATTTTCCCTATCACACTGAAAATGTCGGAAATATTATTACACCGAATGGCATGCCTTTTACAAACTTATTGTGTAGTGACAAATCAAGTGACACCGACGAGCTACAGCTTAATAATATTGATATTTTGCAAAATTTGTTTAGTAGGTCAGTCAGTGAATCTTTCAAACAAACAGACTTTGAATATGATGGCGATACCGAGGAAAATGATGATTGTGTTAAACGCAAATTTACTAAGAAACGAATTCGCATGAATCAACCCATATCGATAGTCGAAAAACCGATGGCGTCTGACATTTCCGACTCAACTGCAAAAGTCTCCGAAAGAGAACATTCTGTCCAATCTTACGATAAAGGTGAAACAAGTGATGAAAACCTTATGATGAACAATTCAAGCGAAGCAAGTCAATTTATTACAAATAACGTCGAAACGAGCCAATCTGCATTAAGCTCATCAAATATCCCTGAAAGTGATAGCATAGTATCGGCAACTGTAGACGATTCGTCAGATGTTAATTTTATTTCCGATGAGCAAACTGTCCAACAGAAAATAGAATCGATGAAAATTTTCCGAAATTGTGATTTCAGTCCGAAAAGTTTAAAACAGTTACAAGTTAATGACCCGCAATTTGGCAATATTTTCCGATATTTAGAAAATGGTGATTTACCACAATCACAAAAACTAGCTCGTAAAGTTCTACTTGAATCAGGAGATTTTTCTTTATTCGATGACTTGCTTTTTCACACTAGAGTCGCAAGATCTAAGCGAACACAACAATTTTGTCAGTATCAGCTTGCGTTACCTGAAATAGCCGTAAAAACAATTATTTCGCTTTACCACGATTCACCACTTGGAGGCCATGGCGGCATACAGCATACAATAGATTTGATAAGGGAACATTATTATTTTTCAAATTTAGCAGGAAAAGTGTCCGACTTCATAAAATCTTGTCATGCTTGCCAGTGTCGTAAGATGACTACCAGAAAGACTAAAGCCGGCATTGTTGCTTTTCAAACTCCAATTCGTCCTTTTCAAGTTTGGGAAATTGACCTTTTTGGTCCTGTTCCAGTGTCTAAGTCAGGCAACAGTTACGTGTGTACTGCAGTCGATATGTTTAGCAAGTTTATTTTTACAGAGTCTATACCAAATTCGGACCCAATTACTGTTTCGCATGCACTTTATAAAATAATCACTCAGTTCGGTGTTTTTGATACTCTAATTAGCGATCATGGATCCGAGATGATAGGAAAATGCACGAAAGAAATATGTAGACTTTTAGATATCAAACAACAATTCACACCAAGTTTTACACATCACTGTTTGGGAACTTGCGAACGCTCACACAGAACCTTAGCAGAGCGAATTACACCGTATTTGTTGAACAATACAAATTGGGAGGATTTTATTCCAAGCATCGTCTTTTCTATGAACAATTCCGTGAATGAAGGAACAAAATATTCACCATTTGAGATTATCTATGGACAAAGACCATCATTTCCCTTATCGTGTGTATCAAAAACCGCATTTTCAGAAATTCCCAAAGATTATCACAATTATATTCGAGAGTTTGCTGACAAACTTGAATTCATTCGAAAACAAGTGCGTGAAAATTCTGAAAAATCTAAAATATCAATGATTGAAAGGGCTAATCAGAAAGCTCATAATTTGTCTCTAGAAAAAGGGGATTATGTGTACTTAGGAAAAGACCCAAGAGGAGCTGGTCAGAAATTTAAGCTAAAACATGCAGGACCGTATTTCATTCATCAAATAGACAGTCCTCATCTTTATTCGTTAATGGACCCAAATACAAACAAAATTATTCCAAAAGTGCATATAAACCGTTTAAAACCAGCGTATATTCGTGTACCAAATCCATGTGAATATTTTATGGATCGTGTTATAAACAAACAAGATACCGTGGATACTGCGTCAACAAGTCATGATAATTTGATTAGTGAACAATCTAGCACAAATAACGAAATTCAAGAAGTGCCAAATCTCCGGAGATCAACAAGACAGAGACAAAAACCTATTCGATTCAGAGACGATTATTTTGTAACATCAGGCAATGAAACAAGCTCTGCGTCAGACGGGACATTATTAAAAGTGAAAAGATTTTTAGCAAAGAAAAATCACGATGGAAATACTCGCTACCTTGCGCATTTAATAGGGGAACCGGCGCAAAACGCAATTTGGATCGAAGACAATCAGTTAGGACCAAAGGCGCGTGCCTTATTGAAGTCGAGACCACCTCCGATTATTCCGTAAACGCATGTCTGTGAGATTTATCTCGTGACAACGCAATCAGAAGGCTGAATAAGACATATTTTGCTGTGAGATTTATCTCATGCATATCGAAAGTTACAGAACAAGATACAATTTACTTGAACTGTTTTGAAGATACATTTTATTGATACATTTTATGATTAGTACATGAAGTAATATCATCTATTGCAAACATATGTTGAAGATGTTGTTTTTTTTTGTCACAGAACTGTTATTTTTTTTAAGTATTTCAACTATTTGAATATAACGACATACAAAGTTTTGAGAAAAGTATTAATTTTTCTTTTTAAAAGTTTCCATTTGAAAAGACTTTCATGTTTTGGCTCACTTAAGACAGTAGATTGTTTTATTACTAAAAAGATTAAAATGAATCAGTTAAGTTTTTTAAATACACTGAGTGCGAAAATACCGTCAAAGTTCACTGTGTTGAATGATTTTGTTTTTTGTTGGTTCACATGTACATATGTTGATTAGTTTAGATAGGCCAGTTATCTTATTGGATTCATTGTTGTATTTTTAAGTAGTTGAGTTGCTAATGGTTAGTTTTTTTTTTGGTATACCTCAATATGTGAAATATTTTGACAAGTCACAGAGGTAGAAGTTAATGTTTTGAAATGAAGTACTGCGATACTTAAATTTACTTGTTAGTAAAGATTGATGAAGAATTGTTTTGGTATGATAACGAACATTATGTATGACTGATTTGATGGAAATCCTAGCATTTAAATTTTTAATCTGTCTGTGTACAGTAAGAAAAGAAAATCTGATTTGTGTGTAAGTGGTGCATTAGAGATGACTCAGAAATGAACCCTGGTTGATAGTCTTGTTCTGCTGAAATTTATTTGTTTCACTTTATTGTTTATTTTATCGAGAGAGTGTGTGTATGATAGGGATGGTATACCATGAAAGTAGGCGCAATAGTAGATTTTTTTTTTCTCATAGTGTAACCTATAAATTTTATTCATTATAAGGTGTATCTAACCATTAGCAGGAGTAGGGACTCCACTGAATCTAATCTCGTACTGTATATCAATCACTTTTTAGCAAGCACACTAAAATTCAGTAAATGATAATATGCTATATTTTATAAGATTTCGCCGCATCATATTTATGTTGAAGTTAAAGAGTAACTAGCATTTGGTCATATGTATTTGTATTTACATGTCTGTGAAACATGAGAAATTAAGAGATGATGAAGTTTAAAGGTGCCTGTTATTTTGTATGTTGTATTGTTGTATATAACTGAAAAAAATTTTGAATCTTTTTCTTTTTGGAGTACGAATTCAACATTTTTCGAAAAATATGGGAATTTTTCATTTTTGGGCGGGGATGTTATATATCTGTATGTTGAATCCGTACTTTCCGGAAACGTTGTATTGTCTTAACCATGATTGTTGTGATGATTAGATGTATCAGCCTCTTTTGGCGTTTGAATCCAAAGTAAAGGATGATAATTTGAAAGCTGTTCTTTTTATTTACAATATATATACTTCGTCTTTAGTCCCCCAAACCTAAGTCAGGTATATCACATTACTTCTCGCATTTAACAAATGTTTAAACGATTTGTTACGAAAGAGGAAGATAGTTTTACAGCCATGTACTAAGATTTATTATTAAGTATATATATTGTACGCTTTATTTCATATTTATCGCACAATGTGGTTATACTTTTTTTCTGTAATTTGAGACATTTTGAATACAAAAGTCTCTCTAATACTGGAATACCCGCTGCTGTGTAGAAGCATATGCTGCTCATATTCACTTTCTCCACTTTACAGACCTCAGAAATTCTTGAATACCCGGGCACTTGAAATATATTCCTCTTTCAATGGCAAGGTTATGAGCACTAACTCGTAATTTACACAATGAGGATCCGCCGATCTGGTATATTTCGTAAAGCATAAACATTAGCTGCATGTTCACTCGTCTTGTAAATAAAGGCAGCAGTAGTATACCGCTGTTCGAATGTCATAAATCAATTGAGAGAAAATAAAATCCGGGTTACAAACTAAAAGCAGGGGACAAAATAGTACATTTTGACTTGCTTATAGTTATCAAATATAGCAGGCTTGTAATTCAATACGCCAAACGCACGTTTAGTCTACATAAGACTCAGCAGCGTGACACTCAGATTAAAAAGTCTACATAAGACTCAGCAGTGACACTACGATCAAAATAGTAAAAAAGCCTAACAAGTGCAAGTTTGAAGAGCATTGATGATCAAAAATCCATACGGCTAAGTTAATCTATGCCTGGAATAAGACAATCTTTAGTATAATTCATACTTTTACAAACAGTAAATTTATAAAGATGACCATATAATTGATATTCATGTCAACACCGAAGTGCTGACTAATCACATACAAGCCATCCTGAAATAAAATACCTGTACCAAGTCAGGGATACGACAGTTGTAATGCATTCTTTGATGTGTTAGAGCTTTTCATTTTGCTATTTTATAAGGAAACCGTTTTGAATTTTGCTCAGAGTTCAACTTTTTACTTTCCACGTACACATACTAGATTTTGTTATAGCTTGTCTTTTGATTAATAAATACGACACTTACTTATTTTCATAAAGCGGATATAATTAGAAGACTATATAAAAAGTGTAATAAAAGTTCGCAGAATTATTTCTTATTTATATCTCTATCAGTGACTATAAATCATTAACAGTTATAACAAGAACCTTTCATATTTGACTGATTCATTCGCATCTTTTCTAAATTACAATCAACATTCATTTAAAGTAATTCTAAATTAAAAAAATAGGAATCAATAAATGCTTTAAAACAAGTCATAACTTTTTTGAACATTTCCTGATTGATTTTTTTTATTTACCTATATAAGATTAGTTAATAAAACCACAATATCATTTACGAACTGGCTAGGGTGACGGACCCGATACTGTTGTATAGCTAGCTAAACCTCGTACCTATACGACAGTCGCATCAAATTTCACACACAAATATTGAATCCTACTCAAATAGATTTTACTACAATAGTTATAAAAGGTACCAGGATTATAATTTAGTACGCCAGACGCGCGTTTCGTTTACTTAAGACTCGTCAGTGACGCTCATATCAAAATATTTATAAAGCCAAAGAAGCACAAAGTTGAAGAGCATTGAAGATCCAAAATTCCAAAAAGTTGTGCCAAATACGAATAAGGTAATCTATGCCTTGGATTAGAAAATCCTTAGTGTTTGAAAAATTTAAAGTTTTGTAAAAAGGAAATTTCTAAAAATGACCACATTATTGATATTCATGTCAACACCGAAGTGTTGACTACTGGGCTGGTGATATCCTCGGGGACGAAACGTCCACCAGCAGTGGCATTGTCCTTCCTTTATTTCAGAATGCACTCAATAATAAAAAAAAACCACCAATAATTATAAGTAAGCAAAGACAAGAAACGCATTGCTGCTTTATAATTTAAATTCTGTATTTTGGATGTGCGTATCGTTTATAAAAGACTTATCAAAGCTAAAATTTAAATAGTTCAAAAAGCCACATAAAGAAACCTGTTGAAGAGCATCGATGGTCGTGTATTACCAAAGCTTTTTGACAAATAGTTGAGTTAATCTACGCCTGGATTAGAAAGACCTTACAATTTGGAAAAATCGAAGTGAAACCGCAATACAATCAGTACTATTTCATGCACACTAGTCACTGTAGAGTTCTACAGTATATTAAAAAAAACAAAAAAACAATGATGTTGATATCATTGATTTGTCTTGTAGTTTTTCCTGTTTGAAAATTTTTACACTAGCCATTTTGGAACCCTTTTGGACTTGGCATTCGGTGTGAAAAGTAAAAACACAAAAATACTGAACTCCGAGGAAAATTCAAAAAGGAAAATCAAAAATCAAAAGGCAAAATGGCTAGGCTTCGTGTTGAAGGCCGTTCTTTGACCTATAACGGTTTCTTGTCCATTCGTTATTGATGCGTATTGTTATATGATTTTGCCATGTAATTATGGACTTTCCGATTTGATTTTACTCTAAGTTCAGTATTTTTGTGATTTTACTTTTTACCTTTCACTAATTGTTATTGGATGGAGAGTTGTCTATTTGGTACTCATTTAAAATGTTCTAATATCTACTAACAACTATAAGTCAAATTATAACCACCAGTACCTGTACTACTGATAATAATGACGACGTCGATTTCTGATTCTTCATCATTTAGGATTTTGTCTGATGCTTAGTCCGTTTCTGTGTGTGTTACAATTTAATGTTGTGTCGTTGTTCTTCTCTTATTTTTAATGCGTTTCCCTCAGTTTTAGTTTGTTACCCCGATTTAGTTTTTTGTCCATGGATTTATGAGTTTTGAACAACGGTATACTACTGTTGCCTTTATTTAGCACAACTATAACAAGGAGTTACGGATTAAAAAGTTTAAATAGCAGACGTAGCATGCAAAGGCGAAATTTCACAGGCAATTTGTCCCCATAGCATGCGATGGCCTGTAAGACGACGATAGTTAACGGTCTCCGAATTTGGATATTTTTCTAACATTGGCAATTTCTCTGTAAAAAGATTGTTTCAAAGACAAATTTAGGAGTTGTATGACACTGGATTTATACAAGTATTTCCGACTTTGTATGGTTTCAGAAGAGTTGATGCTAAATGAAATCGATCTCATCATTTAGAAGTATAGTTAACAGCTGAAAACACATGTTTCTAATAATGTTATATTGAAACTAATAAAATGCACCTATAAAATTTCATTAATTCGCATGCTATGGGGACAAACTGCCTCTGAAATTTCGCCTTTGCATGCTATGTCTGTGAAATTTTTAAATTACTTTTTGTTTTAACACCTGCCCAATTGTACCATGATTTTGGGAGCATCATTTAGTTAATATTGGAACATTGCATATCAAAATTATTAATATTTTGGAAATCCCTGTTTTTCCTCCATTGAATTAACAGATTAATTGTAATGTGATTTCTAGCAACAGGTATCATATGCCTATTCATTGTTAAAGCATAGTAATGGCATATAAATGTAAAGTCTCATTTGTTCTTGACCACAGTTTTAGATTGTTAAACTAGCTAGCATACAGGATCAACACCTGCAGGAAGACATCTTCCTGACAGTGAGTAGAACAGTATTTCTCCTAAATAACACACTCTTGGAAAAGAGGTTGTTAGTAAATAAAGGCAACAGTAGTATACTGCTGTTCAAAACTCATAAATCCATGGACAAAAAACAAAATCGGGGTAACAAACTAAATCCGAGGGAAACGCATTAAATATAAGAGGAAAACAATGACATAACACCAAAACGTAACACACACAGAAATGGACCAAGCATCAGACAAAACACCACGAGAATAACAAATATAACATGAAAACCAAATACATGAATTTGGGATAGACAAGTGCCGTGCCACGTCTTACAGTTTAAACGTTTAGTTTGGTACCTTCCAGGATTGTGTCATTTACTTCCAAAATATCATTGGGGGTTTACTTCATGGGAAAAAACATCAGGCAGTGAAATTTAAAGATCAAACTTGAAACATCATATTGTAAGTATTTATTTATTGCTTTTAATTGATTTAACATCACAAATGTGTATACATGAATACTGTGATCAAATATATATGTAAATATTCAACATAAAATATCTATTTCATAACAACCTCTTTAACAATATGTGACAATAAATCTTATAAAATTTCACAGACATTAGGATGTGTATGTTCACACACTTCACAGACATTAGGATGTGTATGTTCACACACTTCACAGACATTAGGATGTGTATGTTCACACACTTCACAGACATTAGGATGTGTATGTTCACACACTTCACAGACATTAGGATGTGTATGTTCACACACTTCACAGACATTAGGATGTGTATGTTCACACACTTCACAGACATTAGGATGTGTATGTTCACACACTTCACAGACATTTGGATGTGTATGTTCACACATATTTCATTTGCTTTGATTAATACTTTAAATTCGTTGGAATGCAACAACTGTGTTACACTGTTTAGATAGCAATAGCATGAAAATTTAACTGATTATGACTACAAGTAATTAGATAAAATATGAGATAAAATTACATACATGTTAGTAAGTTAAATGTACACACAAAAATAAGTTTTGTCAATATTTTGATTATTTGTAATAAAATTAAAACTTGCTTAATGCTTTTTAAAAATGTTTTAAAATAATGCAAAAATACACAAGGTAAATAAACTACAAGTTACGTTTTTTGATTTTGACAAATATTAGAATTCAGCAATTATTAATATCACATTACTTAATGTTGCTTGTTCCTACAATTTTAAATAGCTACTTTTTTGCATTGAATTACAAATGTATTTTAAAAAAAATGTTTTTGTAAAAGAAAGGCCAAAGGGATATTCAGACTGATTGAATTTGAAACAAATTAAGGATAATGGCTTGTCATTTTTTGGGGATTTTTTGTCAGATTTTCTGAATCCTCTGGTTTTATCCATTTGAATTCCTTAAAAAAAATTCCCCATGAACCCCCATTTTTCTTTTTATAAATCCTTTACATGTATAATTATAAGTAATTTGTAAAAGTCTTATAATTTTTGGAATTTTGGATCCTCAATGCTCTTCAACTTTGTACTTGTTTGGGTTTATAAATATTTTTGATTTGAGCGTCACAGATGAGTCTTATGTAGACGAAACGCGCGTCTGGCGTACTAAATTATAATCCTGGTACCTTTGAAAACTAATTATAAAATTTTATTTATTCTTTAATAATATTTGAGAACTTCAACTGGTCAATGATAAAGAGAGAACATTTTCCCGCCAAAATTTCAATGGCTAATATCTCGAAAACAAGCACCTTGACCCCTATATATTTTTTGCTTTTTTGATTCCTTAATTTATTCCCTTTCAGTACATACTAGTTTTAAGAAAAGTTATTTATTTTGAAATTGAGCAGCGAACATCCTTAACATGCATTATACAATTCATACAATTCACAACCATCAATGTGGATAAAAACAACCTTTCATTAACCATATTGTATATATAGGGACAGTGTTCTACGCTGGTCAATTTACACTCCAGTTAGGCTTAATATTTTATAATCCTGAACATACCACAAATGACCTTCACAGTATTTAATTATAAAATTCAATTGACCCTGCTGACTTTTAATTTATTATTCTGGTTATATGAATTGACTATTTGCCAGTTTAGGTTTAACATATTTTATTTGTAAGATTAGCAAAAATCATTAGACACAAGGTATAACAACATCATAGAACTGTTATATACTTTATAAAATTTGTCTTTCATAACCTTTAATTTTTTTTATCATGATGTTCCCAGATATCCAGTATCATCCACTTTTAGACCAAATAACAGGACTACTTTTCATTTTTTTATATAATACAACTAACATTGTTTGTGAGATAAGTAGAAATAAAAACATGCTGAATTGTCTTAAAAAATATAATAATGTATGTAAAATACATTTTTGAATTCTTATCTAATTGTTATAACTGCAAATCAAAAAAAATGACAACATACCAGCAGTATTTTATACTGTGTTCACAATTATAAAATTAAAATAACATTATTTTTGTTATTGATGTTTGGACGTAAAATAATACAAGTTTTATTATCAAAAATACCATTGTCTATAAATAATGCTGATAAGGTTATTTTCAAGGATTTATTGGTTGAAACCACTAATTCATAAAATTCTTATTATTTCAGCTTAAACAAATTCCATTTGATTTCTTATGTTTTTCAACCAATACTGCAATAATTCATAATTTGAAACTGAAGATACAGACAAGTATCCTTGCCTGGACAGAAAATTAATTACTTTAGGTCCACTTACAAATGTCACATAGAAAAGCAGCCTTGTGTCAAGGAGGTTCCTTCAGAAAGACCTTTGAACTGTAACAAGTTTGTGATAAAATTCTTTTGTCTTTTACACAGAGTGGCTTTTAAAATACAAGATAACATAAAACAGGAGATAGATGGATATAGCTTAAAATTTTCAAAAAGAAAACAATTTACTACACAAATTTTTGGATGGAATCATAATGAAATAAAAACATGCATAAAACAATTTTATATACTTGATCTAGTGCGAAAAATGGTTATACACAGTGAGTTTCTCTTAAATTTCAATAGTGCACATGTATATTGTATCACTTATCTATAAATTGATCGCTCACCTTATAAACAAAACATATGCACCACAAATAAAATATGATGGTATCTATAATATAACAAATGACAAAAAGCTCTGTTGGAAGCATACGGTAAATCTGATTAGTTTATTTCAAAAATAATATGTTAACATTCATATATAAAAGTTTTCATAAACAAACACTTTTAAATTTACAATTCATTTGAATATTAAGGTATTCTAGATCTTCTATTTTTATTATTTCTGAATAAGGTTGCCTCATTTGAGTTTTAAATAGTTTTTATGCCTTTTCAGATTGTTTAAGATTTGGTGCACATGTAATTTCAACAAAATCAAAATAACGCTATGCAATTTGTTGAATATCCATTCTTAGATGCATTTATATATATGTAGGACTAACAATAATGAGCAAAGTAATAATACTATCTATCTGAGTATATGAATATGTGTATATAATAGAAATATGAATAAAATATTTATATATTGCATAATATCAATACAGTGAATTTGTTTCCATTTAGGCAAGGTGATTTAGGAACTAACTAATATAGTAATTAAACTAGTACAGCCAATACACTATGGCTTTTAAAATTAATCTATAAATATAACATTTTTTAACATAATATGGCTTGGCAAGTACCAGTCTATTTATAAATATACAATAAACCCTGTGGTTGCAATAAAAAAAATCATTTATGAGTTAATAACTACAATACTAGTTGGTAATCACATCCCTAATGTAAGTCTGTTCATTTAAGAATATATCACAGAAAAGCAGAGACCTAATTATGAACAATGAAAATAAATGGACTTAACTGTTAACTACATTTCATGAAAAATATAAAATTACTTCTTTAATGAAAATCTGCCCTAATCAAAGTTAATACTGCTTATATTGGTATGGACAATGTTAATGTCATTGTAATAATAGGTAGGTCTATAGACAAAAAAATGTATGGTTGAACCTTTATAACTCATAGGAAAAAAAATATATTAGCCTCTAATATCAAACATTGGAGTTATCCATAGCACATCATGTTTTTCCCTATCTATACATTGTAATATGTATTGTCAAACTTGTATGTTAAGGTTGGAGACATACTTTATATTCAATCTGTCTGATTACGTAGGATTGAAATAATAAATTTATTTCATAAAAACCTGTGACAGAATTATCAGTACACATCATATGTGTATGTGTTTGAGCTTTTGATTTTGCTATTTGATTATGGACTTTCCTTTTTGATTTTTTTTTCAGTTCAGTTTTTTGTGATTCTAATTTTCATAGAAGCACTAGCTGAACAAAATTCTTGCAAATTTATGTATAAACCTCAGTCCTTTGCCTCTCTCTGCAAAGGTCAAGTCAGAAACTCATACACAGCTTTTATAATTTAATGAATCTTTCATCTTTCACAGATTTCTTCAACTTGGGTTTATTAATGTATTCTGTTTATATATGTATTAAAAGTTCGATAACTAAGCTAAACAAATACAAAATATGCAAAACTTAACAAATTACCAATCAGCACACAAACATGACATAAAAAGCATGAATATATATATATAGCACTGATGTGTTATAAAAACTAGTGATTTTTGTTCATTTGACACAGGGGAATTTTGATTGTTTCATGGCACACAATTAATGTAATATATACAACTTCAAGTGATGTTAAAAATCATGTGCTAAGTGTATCATTGCAGAAATATATATACAAAGCTGACATAAACAGTGCTAAAATCATTGAAAAGTATATAATCTTTTATGAAAAAAAATCAACTATATAAGTTTTTTTTCACTATTACAGTACAACTTTTTTGTTTTCTTCAACCAATGCAGAGAATAAGAAATCTTATTGAATCCTCTTATAAGTTTCTGCTTCAAATTTTTAAAACAAATTTGACCATTTGCAATCATTTTCAAAGAACGACATTTTTAATCAATATACACAAAGAAGCCGTCATACATCAGAAGATCATACTGATGAGAAATTGACAAAGAATTTAAAAGTAGTTATAGATTTTCTAATAAATGAATGTTCATAAAAGACAAATTGTGTATGGTTTTGTTGATACAATGGTAAAGTTATTGCACAGTTAGATAAATGTTCATTATAAATCAATATTGCAGTACTGGCAGTATGTATCTCTGTGTAATTATGCTTTTTTTTAGAAATATTTAAAAAAAAAATGAAAAAAAAATGGGGCACTTCATTATGTTAGTGGTTTTATTTTGTATCAGAAGATTTAAAAACAATCAAAATTTCATGCACAGACAAGTATCTGCAAAATGTTGCCCTTTGATTGAAGCAACTAGATCGTTTACAAATTTATTTATATAACATTTTGTTGTAGGTAAAAACATCATTACAAAAATAACATTATGACCAATTAAAACCTTTCTGGCATGAAAGTTGAAATTACCCTGACTGTTTTATTATACACTACAAAATCTACATTTATACACTTTTGACATCTACATGTATTACACATTTTACTTTTATATATAAATTACTATATATCATACCATGTGCAATCTATTCAATGGATTTCTGATTACTAGTCTAAACATAGATATAAACACAATGCTGTCTTTGGTAAACAGTTCCACCCATTATTTTCTCTTGATCAAAACTTAACAATACCATAAATCAAAAATACACATAAAAATAGTTAAAATAAAGTCAATTATTTTTTTCTTTCCAAAAAAATGTAAAATAGAAATGCATTTACATATAAACATTGAACATGCATATTTATCATTAAAGTAAAACATCTGATCATTACTGAATTTATCTTAATTTCCAAAAGTGTGTATGACTAAATATAAAATTTCATTCTTCTATATCTGTTATTAGAAATAAGTTGAATAAGTGAAAACTATTCAATTATTATCAAACACTTTAATATGGTAAGTAAGAAAAATACATTTTGGCAACAGATCATTAGTAAAGTATTTTCACTAATTTCATTACTTTACAACCTGCTTAAAATAATTCAAAATTATAAGTGAGTTATCCCACCAACATTGACCAGTATACAGAACTGTTATCTTAGAAATATTTCTCCATCTTCTAACTCTTTACTCTTTTCAGGCCTGTCTGACTTTTCTTTTGAACCTTTCCTCATGAAAATCCATGGAGCACTAAGTCTACTACGATTACTTTTGATACTGTGACTAGACAAACTGTCACCCTTCATGTTCATTGGTGACCTTGGGGTACAGGGTGATGATGACCCCCGTGAGGAATCAGGGACTTCCAGCGGTGTTGTCAGTCTCAGTTCTAATGAATTACCACACTGTCTAACAATATTAACAACCTCCTCATGTTTAGCCCACTTAGTGTCTCTGCCACAAACAGCCACTACGAAATCACCAACCTTCAATCTACCAGCCTGGAAAACACAGTATCAGATATATATACAAAACTGGCTGCCAACAATGTGTTATATTTATTACTGGTTTCTGACATTGTATAATATTCATTACTTGCTTCTGACATTGTAAAATATTAATTACTTGTTTCTGCAATGTGTAATTAGGAGATAACTGTATTGTGTTTTAAGCTCCAACGGCATCAATTGGGGATTTGATGGTTGCAAATTAAGTTTACTGGCGATGCGTTAGCGGAGACAGTAAACGGGTATTTGCGACCATCAAATCCCCAATTGATGCCGTCAGAGCTTAAAATACAATATTGTTATCTCCATTCTAATGAAACTGACAGAAAACAACGTTAAAACATGTATTTAAAATCTGCAATATGCCGTCTGCGCTTGCGCGTACGTCCCAAGGCATCAATTGTCAATTGATGCCATGTAAATAAGTGACGTTATCCAATCAAACTAAACGTTACAAACGTTGTTGTATTAGAATATCTATTACTTGTTTCTGACAATGTGTAATATTCATTATTGGTTTCTGACATTGTTTAATTGCTCATTGACATTGTGTAATATTTATGACTGAATGTCCAATAATGTGGGTTATTTATGAGTGGTAATTATCATTCTGTGAAATTTTCATTGGTTACAAACATTTTTGGCATTTTTGGCTAGTTTTACCTACACTGTGTATACTTTTGATTGGTAACCAGAATTGCTTGGTATTCTTGACTGGATATCCACATGGTGTATTATTTTTATTGGTTACCAAGGTTTTTGGTATTTATGGCTAGTTTTGTCTGTATGACTTTTTGATGTGTGTATAGCCTCCAATTAAATAACCTAAAAATGAACACTTACCTCAGCAACACTGCCTTGTTCTATCTCAGCAATCCTGACAGGACAATCTCCTCTAACACTAAAACCAAATCCTTGCTCATGATTCTTCTTCAGAATCACAGTACGTGGAGCAGACCACTCATTCTTGGCATTGAATATTGCAATAGGACCCTTAAAATCAAATGTATAGATCATTATGAGCATCAAATATTGAATTTAGGTCCTAAGATTTCAATTAATGTTTTTATTTATTAGTATCAAATAATGTTGTAGGATCTAAACAAATGCAATGTATATTTAATCGATAGAATAAATATCTAAAGTGCATTGCATAAATTTTACTTACTGAAAGAATGAATTTGGCTATAATCTAACTAAGAATTTATATAATGAAACCAAGCTATAGGTCTTTAAAGGATATTCATATCTTCAATTCTAGAAAGTAAATAAATTTTAGATGATACAGTACTGTTACCATGCTTGTACTCATAAAGTATATTTCACAACAATTCTCTTCATTTCTAGAAAAGCTGTAGCTGGCCAACATATAATACAGTCAAATCTGCTATATAGATAACCTTCGTTAAACAAAAACCTGTCTTGTCAGGTCACTTTTTTTTATGCTGTGTATTTTGAATCCTAATACAATAGTCACCTTTAAATGTAGGTTTGACTGTACAACACTATTTATTTTTGGTTAGTAAAACTTACCAGTCTAGCAAATATATCCTTAACCTTGACACTTTTGAAGTCTGGTGTAAGTGTTTCCAGTGTTCTCTCTGACCTGGGGACGATGGTCTGTGATAGAACAAGATCTAAATTGAAGTTATCTTCTTCTTCCAATTCAGAAAACTTCTTTAAACATCTATAAATAAAGACAAGTGTAATAGTTAATGGCTCTGGAATGTATGGTATCAACTGGGAGATATGTACTCCATATGCAGGTGCTGCTGGAAGGTTGCTACATAGAAATGAAAAGTTAACAATTGGCAGCTGAAATCATCTCTTTTTGCTTGTACCGTTTTGATTTTATAAAGGGATGTAACACCACTACTAGCCATGAATTGAAATTAGCCCATCCTACTTACCTACCGGTAGTGTGAAATATAAAGGGTCTCTATTGGTTGCTTTAAACCAATAATATTCCTAGAAATGTATAGGAGGTAAGATAAATATGTTTACAGGTGTTTAACTGTTTCATGTAAATAATACCTACTCATCATGAGAAGTTTTCAGTATATCTAAGAAGGTGTCAATCTTTCTAAGTTGTTTACATAAATCATGAAGACGTAAAGCTTCTTCATAACAGTTCAACGATTCTTTCAAATGAGCTTTCCCTAAAAATAAAGAAAATCCAAAATTAAAAATTTCATGTTATATCTTTTATAAACATAGCAATAAGAAAATAATGAGCACAATAAAGGATGAATGGATTGATGATTGGGTAATAAATTGTTAATATTAACATACATTTCAGGACAAAACAATGTTGACATGAAATGATTATAAACCTTACTTTTTTTATCAAGCTTGTTTACAAGGGAACAACCCACTATAAATTATATGGCACGCTACTGACCCCCTACGAACCATAGAGGGTTAGTAAAATCCATAGGGGGTGAGGCTGTAGGGGGTCGGTCAGTAGTTAACCATAGTTAACCATATAAAGAATTTATTGCACAGTGGACTTATTCTGCTGCGTTTTGTTGAAGAACAAACAATGAAACACGACAGCATCAATAGATGATGTCACCATTAACACGTCATTGACCCCCAATGAAATTTACTACCCCCCAACAGACTCATAGGGGGTCACCACGTGACGGCGTTAAACCAATCACAACTTGATAATTTACCCACAATGCAATAAAAGAAAATTTGTTTCTTTACCTGAACACATATTATTCTGAATCTTGTCTGACCAGTCTTGCTCTTACTTCTAAAAGCAGCAAACACTAGTCTTTGTTCATGTTTGTTGTTCTTTGTCTGTAACTGTGGGTCGTTACATATTTTCTGTTTCAATTTTAATTCAGAGTTGGGCGTTGGTGTGAATGTTCTTTTATGCTGTCAAAACATTCGGATTTTAAGAGCAAATTTTTTTTTTTCTTAAATACTTTCACTAAACCTACCTATTTGAATTCTTTCTTCAGAACTACGTGGGATTTTCATCTTACTATTCTCGTTTGTATCTTCTTCTGTACTAAGATGAGCAGAAAGGAAATACTGAAGTGAATACTCATCCTCTACATCTGTAATGTAAAAAAACTTGTTTCAGAACACCCAGAGTAGAAATATATTGATTATACAAACATGAGAAAATTAATTAATCACCAGTTTAAATCTCAAAATACAGAAAAGTTGGTCACAGAAAAATCTCAATGCTGAATATATGAACTTGTGAAAAATTCAGGTATTTATAAGCAAAATATAGAATAAATTATGTTACCATTACTAGATTTTTACTTTTCCAGGTTAAAAAGCATTAAAGCATTCTTATATATTTTGAAGGATTTTCTCACCGGTAGGATCTAATATTGCACAAGCCATGTTGTGATGAGCTAGAGCTTTGAAATACTCATGTTTAACTTGAGCCATTGATATCCATGAGTAAGGTATGTAGTCCTTTACTGGGTCAGAGGACATTAATAATGCTGTTTCTTCATAATACACAGATACCTGGAATTTTAATTAACAAATATAGCTATTAACGCAGATAAATGAAAAATAAGTAAACTAGATTTAAAACACAGGTTACAAGGGAAAAAAGTTTATGTCATCGTTAAATTAAATGAATACTGATAAAAATGGTTCACTGAAAACACTGAAAATGCAGATACATTAATATAATATTAACTGTTATAATTGAACAAAAATTACCTGAAAATGAAAGATACTTATTATTCATCTATAAATAATTCTTAAAGTTGAAAATACATCTTACCATCATGGCTTCTTGAGCAGCTTTAATATAAGGCACCATTCCATCCTGCAGATCTTTCATGACAAATCTTTCAAATACACATTCTTGAGCTTGACACTGAAATTATATAAATGATTAGGACATTGTTTTAAATACATAATTTATTCATACCACTGCTATCACTGTATATTGATTGATTGATTGGTGTTATACACAACCTCTAATACTGTTGGGCTATTTCTTGGCAGTCAGTTTTTATTGGTGAAAGAAGCTGTTTGGTTGCTGTCTCATTGATGTATTAGCCAAATCTCTATTCAAACTGAAATTGTGTTAAAAGAGCAAGATTGTGTAAAAATGATTATTTTTGAAATCTCAGGTAAATTTTAACGTAGTTGAGTACATCTCATGGATGTAATTTTTAATCACCTAGTTAATAGCGATGAGAACATGTTGTGAAAGCAAACATATTCTGTATAATATAAATGTAATTTCATGGTATATTAAACACTATAAATTCACATAAAAATTCTCTGCATAATTAACGCCTTATTCCTATAATGAGAAGCGCCACCTACCATCATGAGCTGTACTAACATGGTCAATGATTCTGGTTGCATGTCCATACTGGGAGGGTTTGTAAAGTGGTTGTGTATGTACCCTAATGTTCCTGCTGCTAACTGGAAGCTCTTTATAGCAGATTCTATTCCAGATTCCTTCGTTCTATCCTAAAATATGAAAAATTCTTAAATTTACTCATTTGAAGACTATCATTTACACTAAGTGACATTTAAGGCTGTCAGTTGCATTCTCAGACCACTGTATCTACTAGAATGTCTATCAAACAATCTTTATTCTTAAATTTACTCTTTTTAAGACTATCATTTACATTAAGTGACATTCAAGGCTGTCAGTTGCATTCTCAGAACACTGTATCTACTTACACATCTATCAAACAATCTTAAATAAACCAGTTCAATAAAATCTGTTTTTGCCTAAATGTATTTTTTCTCATTAGTTTGACAGCAAAAGTCCAACTAAAACCAAATGCAGTTTTCTATGTTCAGTGGACTGTGAAATTGGTGTCAAAACCCTAATTTGGCATAAAAATTAGAAACATCATATTGTAACAAACATGTGTACTAAGTTTCAAGTTCATAGGACTTCACTTTCATCAAAAATTACCTTGATCAAAAACTTTAACCTTAAGCAGGACAGACAAACAGACACACAGACCAGAAGTCATAATACCCATAAATGGGGCATAAAAATAACATTTTATTTGAAATTTGTTGCTATATTTAACACCCTTGATAATATCAAATATGTTGTCTTTGTATATAAAAAGTACCTCAGTGCATGTATATTGAAATGATTTTGTATGAAGCAAAGATACTAAACAGTACAAGTCTTCTACAAACCTGTTTACAGCCTATCTGTGTATATAAAGCACCAATATTAAACAGCACACTGCCTTTCTCAAAACCTATGGTTTTCTGTGTGTTTGGCACACCAGTTAAGGAATCATACCTGAATGAAAGAAAATTTTATTTTTATCGAATTTCTGTTTTTAGTTTAATGTTAACTATTTTTTATGATACCTGTATGAAACAGATCATTTTTTTCTCAAAAGATATACAAAAACAATTTCTTCCAGTCAATAATTCTATGAATATTAACTGACCTGAAAACTCATGCAAAATAGTCATATTGAAACTGAAAGAAAGAAGATATAAATTTGGTTTCCTTGTTCAACGAAACTATCCTCATTGAAAAAATAAAAGACCAATCAAATGTACTACTGCTACAACTAAAATATTGATTAATTCACCTGTAATATACAAGGAAAACATAATTAAAGAGAAAAAATAAATAAGGTTTATAATAAATTACAACTAGAGGCTCTCAATAATCTGAGTTGCTCACCTGACTCAACTTGGGTTTTTGAAGTCATATAAAACAGATAAAATTCATCACAGATACTTCTATAATGATTGAAGCCAAATTTGGTTTGATACTGCATTCCATTCTGTGGTTCTATTAAAGAAGACATTTGTATGTGTTTCCCATATAGATAAAATGAGTCACCCAGTGGCACCAATCTTGGATGATGGATCGGCTACAAAGTAACAACACTTCGTCAGCACCTCATAGGGAACATTCATGCTATGTTTGGTTTTATTCCATTCAATGGTTCTCTTAAAGAAGTCATTTGTATATATTTCCCATAGGGTCCTATGTTCAACTGAGTCCCCCGCTGGCGGCCATTTTGGATGATGGATCGGCTACAAAGTAACAACATTTGGTCTACACCTTCGGGCCAGGTGAGCCAAAAATTACCAACAAACAGTGAATTCAAACACCCTCTCTTAAATCAAAGAGCTGAATAGCTCTGAGGGGAAAGACGGCCCTTGTTTCTATTTAATTATGTTTTTGGAAAAGGGGGGGGGGGGGGGGTATCTTTTGATAGTTTTCATATGAAGAATGAAAAAGAGAACAGCTAGAACATGTAGAAAGGTTGTCAATATTGAAATCAATTGTTGTTTATGTAATTTCATTTCCTTAGATTAGGATTCAATTTGGACCAATGGAAGAGATCTGCATCTTCTAAATCTAAACATTTGATTAAAGTTGATAGCTAATTATAAAACTCAACTGAATTCTGTCATTTCACAACAACTACAATATTTTCTGAAATCTTGATTGTGTACTACTGAACTGCAGGCTTGGGCCATTTTCCATTTTTTGTGACAGTTCTCTTGGATTTTTAGGTTTTTTCTTTCGAAAGTGTGGACTGAAAAATCTATTCAGTTTTAAATTTCCATTGTTGAAGTTCAGAGTTATAACTCTCATCACAGGGAATCAGGTACTAATAAAAAAAACAATATGAGAGATGTAAACTGTGTGAAGCTTGTTTCCAAATCTTGATTTTGAAATATTTGTAAATACACAACATGTAATAAATATGTTTAAACTACAAAATGCAAATTTTTTTAATTTTTTTTTTTACCATTACAATGATTATGTAGGTACACCAAAATTTAGTTTTAATAGAAGACTACTTATCCAATGAAATGTTACATTTGAAGTGTTTAAATACATTAACTTTTATTTTAGTGGATAATTACTCATCAATTGAGGTGCTCCTGAATTGGAGGAAGATTCTCAGAATTTTTATAGAAAAAGTGGTCTCACTAATTAGCGACAAGAAGCGACAAGAAGAAGATTTTTTTCTTGTCGCTAAATAGTCTTCTTGACGCTTCTTGTCGCTTTTTGACGTTCTTGTCTCTGATTAGTAGGACTCGAAAAAAGTAATAAAATCGTTTCTTTCCCCTGTCTCATGTAACCCCACTATCTTTGTTTATTTTGAAAGTTGTTGACCTACAAATTAAAGTATTGTATGTTAATGTTTAAATCATCTACAGTAAACAATATTATGTTTAGATTTAACAAATACAAATTTGTAATTAGTGCACGATCTCTAAGAATGATTGAAATATTACACCAGTGAACTGGTGAAGGATATCCCTGCTTCTTCCAAGAATGACGTCACTATAAAATGCAATGTAGGTTGGATATATTTAGAATATCTCGTCATACTAATTTTTCCGAATTGTAAAATAAACGTAAATAGTGTAAAGGAGAGTTCAAGATACGATAATTTTGTGAGAAACAGAAGGGAAATGTGTAAAAAAGTGCAGACATGTGACAGAGTTGTCAAGCCACAACTGGAGATTTGGAAATTTTCAGCTGGAGTTTGGGCTTCATAACTGGAGATTTTTAATCGACCTTTTATCGACGCACGCAATGTTTTTTTAATGTGTTTTCAAACTGCATATATCTTCTTTTTTTGTTAACAAAGCAATGATTCCATACCTTTCAACACCTGCATAGCCATTTTTACTTGAAAAAAATAAAGATAATGGGTTATTCAAATATTTATTACTATGTATAGTTCAAGAGTAAGTGGATAGCCATGATACATAGTTGGCAAAAAGTATCTCCGCTTAAGCTACATTGTCAACTTTTGGTACCACTACTAATCATGCTAGTAACAGAAGGTGTTGAAATGATAAACATTTGTAGTTGGTTTTCTGTTGGGTAGCTGTCTCCATATTTGGTCAAGTCATTAGTGCCACCATAGTCAGCTTTGCATGAAGTGTAGTAAGCATGGTATTGACCTTATGCACTGGAGTTGCACCATTTGAACTCAGATCTCCAGGCAGAGTTGGATTTGGTTAGATAATTGGTCTTCTTTAATTTGCTGCTTGGGGTATTTGGTGATAACATACGGTTTGCATTTAGTCAAATATTAAATTTTAGAGTTGTCCAAGGTTAACATACTCATACTGGATGGAATACAAGCCATAAATATCATATTTGAGTTGCTTTCATTTGTCTCTGAGATTCAGTAACTGATCCTTGCAGAATTGTTATCAACACATTCAAAATAATTAAAGCACAAAGTCGTTGTTTATACAACTAATCTGTTGTCAATATTTCACTTTTAATCATCCTGGTATGTATCTTAAACTTGCTAGTTATCACCAGGTATTGCCAATTGTCTTTTATTGTTGTATACACAGTGTAATCCTTAACACCTTCATTGATTACAGGACGCTAATTGAATATTTACTTTTCAAACAAAATCAAAACAGAAAATCGTGACTTCCGGTTTTCTCGGACTTTTCCCATATAAATTTCGGGTTTCTCGGACTTTTTCTCTGTCTGTAATAAAATTTTGTAAACAAACATGTCTACTGAAATTTTCGAGATTGACATTTTCAAAAAGCGGAAGATTTCAAATTTTAACGGGAGGGACGGAAGAGGGTCTGAAAAGCGGGAGATTTTGACTCCCGCCGGAAGAATCACATGTATGAAAGTGTTTAAAGTCAAACTATTCATTTCTGGGTCTCCTTCTCTTCAATCTAAGTAAGATTTGTTGGGGGGTTTTCCACACTATAACATGTATAAAATCAAAATGAATGATGTGAGGGAGTGTCTCTCTGGTCAACCCCATAGGGGATTGACGGCTTGAAGCCGTCTTTCCCCAAAAACAACTTTTTCTTACCAGTGAAAATGTAAGCCAGTCATCTTATCAGAAAATCTTTTCTCCACATAGTACAACTGATTTACATACTCCGTTAACAATTCAACGCCTTCTTCATTTCTCTGTGGAGTTCTTATTGCCTGCAACAAGCGTTAAAATTTGTAAATTAAATAGAAACCACAGCCAATAATTTATTTTAGTTTTCCTTTTTATGTCTACATGCTACAATTGCCAGAGTAATGAATTACAAAAGAACAATTAACTTTCAACCTATGGTCACAAATCTTTTTGAAATGATATATGTACATGCAAATCTTTTAAAACAGTGTTGCAATTAATAAGAGTATATACAATCATGATTTTTTGTAATATTTGTGAACTAATTTGCTTACACAACATTGATTTTGTTTTTGAAATTGACTAATCCAAAATTGAAACATATTTCTATCCCTTTGCCTGTTTTTGTTGGTCATTGATGATAACATCACACAATGAATACAGTATACCCAAGATGATCAAGTGATTCAGATTGAAATAGGGTTATTTAGAGTGACAACACTCAAGATTTTTTTATCCTGCCATGCAAAAACTGAGGATTAATCATTATTCGTGGAATATCAATTTTCGTGGATTTCGTGGGTAAAGGTGTCCTACAGTTTATAGAATAGACTGACTGATGTTTCTGATAACACCCATTTACTGTTGAAATTCACAATCCATACATGTGCTGGACTGTGATACTCAGATTAGGAGATTTGGATATTTTGGTCAGGAGTTTGGACCTCAGATCAGGTGGTTTTTATTGACATAAATTTTGTAAATGTAACCGTATCATGTAGAATTTGTTTTTGAAAGTGTTTTTTTTTTTCTTCGAATTTCCATCAAAATGTTTTATGTTTATAGTACCCTTGTTGCCTTTCTATTTGAATGATATCACATTATTAAAAAGAAGTAAAGCTGACAAGGATTTTAATCAGTCTGAACTTTTGAAATTTTTCATACACAGGATTTTTTTCTCCTAAACAGGAGGAAGGGAGGAGACCCCTGATAACAGGATTATTGTACTCAGGTCGGGAGTTTCACATGTATGACAATCAGAAGTGATGTTTAACTGAGTCACCTAGTATATCTTGTGTATAAAGAGTGTATTTTAACAAACCAACAAACCAATATGTTATTTCAAAAGAGATATATACCTTTCTAAACAGTAATAGTTCATCTATCTCAGTCTGATAAACAGAGCCATCTTCACTGTAATGTTCCAATATAAAGTCCTGCAATACAACATACTTCTACATAAGTTCATTTCATATTTATATTACATGATTTATATTTACCAGGACAACAAAAAAAAAACAGAAATGTCCTAGCATTGCTTAAGGGAGGTACCATGACCAATAGCCTAACTAAATAGGTAAATATTCTGTTCTTTGATAGATAAAAGTTTGAGTAGACATTACAAAAACTGTACGCAATACTTCAAAATTCAACATAGATAATTGCTACCCTCACTGTATCTAATATATTACTGTATTGTCACAGGAGATCTACAAAAGGAGTTTATCCAATCACACTCACCCCACATCCCTATATTAATGGCTATTAGGTAAAGGCCTAAACAAGTAAATGTTTCATTCTTTCCCTCTCCGTTTTGATCAGAAGATGTATGTTCTATATAGTGAATTTTGTTATTTTTTCTAGATAAATCCTTAGTATGTATTGTATTAGTTGATTACCTTTATAGGTATCTCAATGTCACATTCTGTTGTTTCTTTCAATCCTAATGGTATCATAGGTACATTACTGGTACAGCTAAAATACAATTAAAGATTCATAAAAATCTAAATAATTAATAATTTTTTCACAAGATACATTGTAACAGTAAAATCATGAAGCACTATCACATATTCAATTTAGAAGTGTATAGTTACAAATAAATAATCATAGGTATCACTTCTGAGGCAATTGTTTTAGCAAGATAGTTAATAAATCCATTTTGCATTATTTGACCTTTTGTTAAAAGACCTGTCGTTAAATGTTTACATTAAACTATTTGAAAGTGGAACTGAAAAATCCCCCACTGTATGGCATCGTTTGTGCACCAACAAATATAGGAAAGCTTTGAAACTGAGGCATAAAAATTGAATTTCTTACAAAAGCCCAGATAAATGAAATCGATAAAAATGTAAAGTTTAAAGTGACATTTTTAATACCTGTTATAAGCTAAATGTTACAATTTAGTTGCATGTATCTTTTTATCTGTTGAGAATGTTTATATTTCAAGGTTACAATTTATATTAAACATAACGTTGTACTTATAAGATGTGTACATACTTTTCATGCTGGTAAACGATTACATTGCTGTTTAGATCTGAGAGTTCTTCTTTCAATAACTGTATATTAGAATTAAAGAAAGATAACTCTACAGCCACCAACTCCTTCAGTCGTTTGTTGCCAGTTGCCCTGTACAAACAAATTATAAGTGTTGCATAAAGATGAACGAAGTACAGTGAAACCTGTGTTATACGACACACTGGGGACCAGAAAAAAATGTCTGATTAAGCAGGGTGTTGGAATACTCAGATTTTTTTTGCAAGGATAGGCATATTCTAGGACTAGTTAAAGCAAGATGTTGGAAAATTTCCACTGTACAGTGTTTTAAGAAAAAACTGTTCTGAATATTAGGTTTTTATTTCAAATATAATTCATCTTAAAATACATTGGTACATGTTCCTGTGGGTTTAACTGTTGTGTTCCAATCTTCAGGCATAAATAAGTAAGAATTGTGAAAACTTTTAATATTTTTTTCTATAGAGTAATAAACATTGATAAAGGTTTTATTTCGGCAACATATAGCATTGTTGTGGATAACAAATAGTTATATGTTGATATCAATAACATTTTTTAATGAATAAATATGATTTTCAAAAATATTTCAAAACTTTAATAATAAGTACTGTAAGTTTTATCAAGAAGTGTTTTTGTTCATTTTGCATGGAATTGCTCATTTATAAGAAAAGTTACCTAAATAGGTTCTCTGCTCCATTTCTCATACGTAGTTCACGATTAATCTGATCATTGAGTTTAGATCTTCGTGATTGTAACTTCCCTCTGGCAGTAGAGATCAAAGGATCTGACCCCTGAAAAATTAAACCATGAAGATTTTACATGTATACAAATCAATGCATGTGACCCTTAAATAATTCAAATAAAATGGTCAGTAGCTTATATAACTACAATTTCACATTGTTTCAAATAAATCTGTTGATCTTCAGTTCCCTGGACTGACTATGAAAAAGAATACAGGTTTGATGTGACAGTTGGATGAGCTTGTACATGTTGAATGTCAAACATTCCTTAATTAGATCGGAAATGTTTTACATGCATTGATAACAACCATTCCATGTTTAAAATCAAATCTAATGTGACATTTAAAATTCAATAAATCACATTTAAATTTGTCAAAATATATTTTTCTTTAAATATTGATCAATAATAAAATGTCACAAATATCTTGTATTAAGTTTCATAACATAAGTATGAATAAATAGATTTCTAATTTTTTTGCTTTTTTAATTGTAAACATGTCAATAAGCCAAAATACTTTTCCGCCATAAACCTTTCTAAGCATCTTATTGGAGATTTAGAAATAAATACATTGTATGTGGGAACGGAATATATAATTTCACTAATTACAGTTGATCTTGTCATTATTGTCAATAAAGTTCTCCAACTGAATAAATTTTAAACAATTTAATAACAGTCCACATAAAAAGGCCACAACATTTAAATTTCCGCATACCAATTCAAAAGTGAATTTAACATGATTAGTGAACCATGTCAAATACTATTATATAGAGATAATAAAGACACACATCATGTGTAAAAAAAATAATTAAAATATTTTCCCTTTTAAAATAACAGAAATACCTACATTATGATTATTAATATTATAACATCCAATGATTAAATCTATATTATCCATCAGATTCATCAAATAATTGTGTAACCCATCGTGTAAAATTATAGGATAGATAGAGAGAAGTGTTACTATCCAAAGACTAGTGCTTGTTAAGTGTGGTGGTAATACTGACAGTTTTTGCCTGAGGATTATAACGAATACTACTACCTGTAATACATGATGTTGCAGAAGGTTGACACATTAAAATTCAACCTTGAATTAAAACATGTTTTTATATAATGACAACACTATCAAATAATTTTTATTCTCTTCTCTTTCCACCAAAGTCGTCAAACACACTCATAAACATTCATATCGTATGCAATAAACTCCATGTTTTCACACTTTGTATGTCAAAATGGACATCAAATCCTGCAACATAACTGCAAAGTCTTTTATTTGATAAAAGTTAATGTGAGCAGAAATTACTGCTTGCATGCAAGAATCAATTTTTATATTCATGTATTGTTGAGACGCTGTAGAAACAGTGATAAACATTGCATCACATAATTTTCATGAAATAAATTGAGAATGGAAATCGGGAATATGTCAAAGAGACAACAACCACCAATGGGTCTTCAACACAACAAGAAAATCCTGTACCCTAAGGTGGTCCTCAGTTGGCCCCTACATAAAACTGTGTACTAGTTCATTGAAAATGGAAGTTTCTGACAATGCATGTTACATTGTTACAGGTACCCTTGGTAAAAAAAGAATTGTTTCTGACAGCATATCTTGAAAACAATGTGTTCCAAGTACACGGATGCCCCATCCCCACTATCATTTTCTATGTTCAGTGGACAGTCAAAATGGGGGAAAATTTCTGATATGGCATTAAAGTTAGAAAGATCATATCATTGGAACAATTGTTCTAAGTTTCAAGTTGATTGGACTTCAATTTTATTAAAAACTACCTCACCCAAAAACTTTAACAGTTTACCAAACTTTTACCTGAAGCGAACGGACTAATGAACAAATGAACGAACCGAATGCACAGACCAGAAATTAAAACATACATAATGCCCATAGATGGGTCATAAAAACATGTTGAATAACATACTTCTTTCACAGTCCCTGTTATTGAATTCACTATATGTTGCATTATGTTCTTCAGTTCATTCTGTTTAATCAAAAGGATTGGACAACTTTTAGATATTTAAGACTATGAAAAGTAAAATAAAGACTGTCAGAGCCTTAATGGTTTGGGCGTGGTCTTCAAACTCTTGTTAAAAATTTTACTTGAAAATGGCATTATGGGCTCTGACCTCCTTCATTAGACCAGACAAGTGGTTTAGAAAACTAGACTGGGCTACAATATGTAACGTCCTGGGGACATTTTCTAACGTTCCATATCCAGTATTACAATGTACATTAAAATGATTAAGATCTTCTTGACTAATTTAATAAAATGCTTCGCCGAGTGCAGCCTTATAGGAATGCAGATATCAAACCCTTAAAAGTTAGAGCAAGTTTGGACACAACATTAAAGCTTGATACTATCTGAATTTGGATTGTGACCCCTCCCAAAAAAAATATTTGGAAAAAAAAAAAAAAAATGGCAAAATATCGAGAACAAAAAGTATGAACCCCCTAAATAAAACTCCTTCCATACTTTTAACACACTCCTCGGATCTATAATCCCAGCCTATCCTTTGTTGTATGGAACCTTGTATCACAAATTCAAAGGGATCCATACACTTAAACACTTAACGTTATTAGATATAAGAAGATGTGATATGAGTACCAATAAGACAACTCTCAATCCAAGTCACAATTTGTAAAATTAAACCATTAAAGGTCAAAGTAAGGTCTTCAACACATACAGAGACTTTGCTCACACGAAATAGCAAGCTATAAAGGGCCTTGAAAATGACTAGTGTAAACCATTCAAACGGGAAAACCAATGATCTAATCTATATAAAAATCTAAGAAATGAGAAAAACTTCTGAACCACATCAACAAACAGCAACTACAATGTACCAAACATCAGATTCCTAACTTAGGATAAGTGTAAACAAATGCAGCATGCCTGGAAACTAGAAAAAAAAAAGTTTTGGGCCCCTTTTTGCCCTTAATCCCTGATCCTTGGGGGAGCCAGTACCCCTAAACTCAATCCAAACATTCCCTTAGTGAAATGGAACTTTGTGGTACTATTTCAGAGATATCCATACACTTTCAGATGGAAAGTGTTAGTCTTTTTTTTAATTTTTTGATATTAATGCATGATAGGATGAAATTACATGTTTAAAATAATGTGGGTGCTGAATCTTCTTGTTAAGGAGGCTCGAGGGTATAAAAATTTCAGAAAAAAATCAAACATTTGTTTGTCATTACAAATTTTATTTATTTCCTTTTGTAGTTGTTACTTGATCATATGGTACAAAAATCATTCAAAACAATCAATTCGTGTTGGCCCCAGTTGACTTTCAAAATGTATACTTCATTGAAAAAGTTCCAAATTAGCTCCCTTTGGTGGAAAAATGCCATTTTTTGGCTCTAAAATTGAAATATCTTTTTCAACTCATCGGTGACCTATCTTTTTTAATATAATTTCCATATAAGCTGTACTAAAACTAAATTATTGTAAAATTTTAGCGATTTCTGTAATAAATTTCTTTTTTTTATTTCGATATTACCTTTATTTCTCCTATTACTTCAACAGAAAAAAAACACCTTTACAAAAATGTATGCTTCTTTCGATGGCAGATTGTGAGCGCAAATGAACGGTGACCCCACATTTTTATTTTATTTTTCTATTAACAATAAGATAAAGTTCATTTATAGAAAAATATAGAGAAATCCTATATAAATGATTTAGACCCGCGAACCCCCTTAAGCTGTGATTTGGTCCAGTTAAAGAAGGTCACAAATTAGTACATCTGAAGCTGTCAAACTGAATTTTAGACCCCCCTTAAAGTCATTTGAAAAAAGTGACTGGTGAAAAATAATGTTTATCCAATTCTTGAACTAATGCATGTACATATATAGGTGTATCAAAAACTTAGTCTTGTGTGCATGATTTTATCATTTTTTACGCAAACACACAATGTATCCTAGTCAGGGGTACAAATGTACTTCTTGTACAAGTTATTTTTAATTACTTGAAGAAGTAATATAAATATACTTATGTAAGTAAATTTGTAGGATACTTATACAAGTGAATTTTATTAACTTGTATAGGTAAAAAAAAATATTGGCTGAGTTATGTCCCTTAGACATTCAGATTTTTTACTTACAGAAGTAAAAAAGTCATCCTATCTTCTTTTATTGAACTCTTATGATTTCTTTGCTCTAATAGAATTTTGAATAATCTGCCCTTTGCAGATGTCTTTACTTATCATTTAAGTGTAATTTCATGGACAATGAAAATCCCATTCGACTGTTATCTTCAAAACACTGCTCATTTACAAGTCCGGGGATCCCCAAGGAGCAATTTTTGAAGGCCTTGCACAAAAACTTAAGATCTGTGCGCACTCATTCATTGTCGTGTTTCACTGATTGTCACCTTATAGAAAACAATCAACAAAGAAGCATTGATATCTAAAATGTGTACAACAGGAATAATCAGATAATAGTTTATTTTAGTGACATATCCATGGGTATTGCAATCACCAGATTTTTACGAGAAAGGTCACTATGCATACGGAAAATGAGGGTTTGGATTGGGTTAAATGATTAAAGAATAACGCCCTTGAAAAATAAAGATTCTAATATGACGTCCTTATTACGCTTTGTTAACAAAGCCGTGTTCTAATGAGCACAAAAAATATGTTTTACACATGGGCACGCACTTTTTATATTAACGTTATTTCCATCGTTATCCTTTTAAATATTTACATTTCAGCAGCTAACATAAACTTTTATAATATATATTTTTATCGAACAACATATACATTTTATTTACCCTGCTCGTAGCTTTTAAACTTATCAAATATGAAATGCAATATACAGACTCCTTGGGGAGGAAACGAGCACAGCCAAAAATTCTAACAGTATTTTCGTACGCTTTGACCTATAAATACATTGTATTTGTCATGTTAGAGTCGAAATTATTCCTTCATGTCATGCTCTAATTGCTCATTTTAACATGGGTAGGCATTATATTTGACCACATTACAAATATAATGCCTACCCATGTTAAAATGAGCAAGTGTAAAATACAGACAAATATAATGCCTACCCATGTTAAAATGAGCAAGTGTAAAATATCGGCAAATATAATGCCTACCCATGTTAAAATGAGCATATAGAGCATGAAATGTAGGAATTATTTCTTAATTAGAGAATAACGGGTAAAAAAAATGAAAATTAGAGAAAAAAGGTTTTTTTTTAAGATTAGAGAAAAAAGGGGTGAAAATTAAATGTTTACAGAATAACAGACCACTCCATCCAGACCCTTGAACATAGCTTTCTTTAATAAAATATTTCGTATTTTCGTATGTTCAGAGGTTCCGACTTTTAAAAACATCAAATCCCAATATGCCGAACTTAAACACACCTGATCCTGTCCTGCTCCCCCTAAAAAATCATAATAGCCTTTCAAGACATCATAATTATTTGGACTAGCTCCCCCTCTAGCTTGTCAAATGTCAGGAGGGGAAACATTGCATTGCAGAAATAACACTAAAGCAAGTTATTTGCAAATTCCAATGTTATCGTTACAAATATTTGAAATATGTGATAAAAAAATTACTGTTTTGATATCATTTTTAAAACAGACAATACTTCTTTCTGTGCAGTGAGCAGGTGAGTGAGTGTACTATAAGTTTAGATAGATAAATAGATTAGAAACCTTTCTCTTGCTTTTGTCTTCACTCTTGGGTGTGACTGGGGTCCCGTTTGTAGTCACTCCATTCATCATGACAGGCGTGAAACATAATCCACTTCACGGTAACATTTTAGACATCTTCCTCTTTCACTTGAAACTTTATCTCTAGAAACCAAAGGCAAAGGTGTGACGTTACTGTATACAGGATACCAGATCAGAATATAGGAATCCAGTCCAAATGAAAAGGATAATATGTGTAGGTTAGTCCCGTAAAGTTTGTACTTCAATTCTAATCATATGCCTGAAATTATTTATTTCCTAAATAAAGGACGCATAAGAACAAGAAATAACAGAAAAACAAAATTTGTTTATATTATTTTAGACAAAAGCATTCATTAAACATTATTTTATGACAATATTTGTGAGAGCCAGCTGGCTCAACAAGCTTCTTCACCAAAACAGCAGAAAATTTAGAGATGTACAACCTACCTTTCTTTCTGGAATTAGTCGAAAAGAAGTATTCAAAATAGAATGGAAAAAACGGACAAAATCAGCAATAAACGGTCATTGGACTAACAAACTACGCCTAGAATGTGAAGAAAAATCAACTCTACAAAATTTAGCAATTTCGAACTTAACAATAGGTGTCACACATCCAGTTTGGGCTACAGTTTCTTCATCAGTCTCGGACATTAGAAAAGCAATTGCAAAGCCGCATGTTAACGGGAACCTATCTATTACAAATCTGAACATTATACCGAACAACCCAGAAATACTTGGAAAGACTGAAAATATGTCCAGAAAATACTGCTATGAAATTCACAAAAAGAGACTATCAGCCGAGATATAACACTTCCCTAGGTATTACAGCTCCCCATAACGACACTAATGACAATATTTATCACCAATGTGTCTATCAGATATATATCATAAATAGTAAAATACTTGCCGTTAAAAAAAACTTTAGTGTGATGTTTATGCATAACTATTTAGAACGTTAATATCTGCTTGCTTAACTATAATATACACCATATATACAAGCCTGAACGTGTGTACTGCAAGACTTTAAAATTTTAGAACAATGTAGAACTAACTCTTATAACGCAAAATATATCATCGCTTATTAACAGAGATATCAACATTAGATAGCAAATAACCATCTGTAGCATCTTCTAAATGCATAGTATTTTGGCTTGCTCTTCTTGGCTCCCATATGAATGAAGACCTTTTAATTCATTAACTCTATCCAGTGAATTTAACAGCCAAAATAGTTAATTGATCTTATTTAACTAGACATTGCTTTTATCGCCGTATCTACATCCTGGATAATGAATGGGTCATCCGTGTATATAATATGTACATTTCTGTAAATAAATTTTGTGCATGTGCAACGTTCTGGTGGAGGATTTCATTACAATTTGGAAAAACTTGTGAATATGTTAACTTTTTAAAAACTAATCCGTTAAGGCAAGGATTTGTATAGTTAGACTATACTATACAAATCCTTGGTTAAGGAAACACAGCTAGCTGTGTGTGCTCCAACGCTGGAGGGATTTACATAAAGAAGAAGAAGAAGAAGCTGGCGGTGCAAGAAAGATAACTCCAATCCATACAATGTCACTAAAACCTACCGTATAGTTGTTTCAATTTGGTAAATTTATTTACGAGTTTCTCGAGAAGAATGAAGATGGGCTAGCATTATCCCTCAACTTTACATTTCAACCCACACTCATAAGATGTCCTCTCAATTCAAATTTCAAGCAGTATAGTTTATTGGTTATACGGTAGTTGTTCCGGTCCTAAACATGCATGAAATATATGCCACTGGACGTTAAGCAGACAATAAAGAATCAATATAGAAGTTGAAGTTGTGACACAGTCGCATATGAGTTCTTATGAATTGAAATTAAAAATATCACAGATGCAGCTATGACGAGGCAGACAGGACGTCCATACTGCCATTACGTCCATAAACAGTATATAGCTGGACTGAAATTGATTATGAGAATCGGTTAATAGACAAAACTTAACAAAAAAAGTATACAATTTTTGCCATTGTGACTCAAGTTTGATTTATGTGTAACTGACTTGTATATTACTGATCGCCGTGCACCTGCACATGGAGTATACATTTACAAGTTCCAATTGAAACTATACTTACAGGTAAACTAAACCAAATTCTAAATGTAAAAAATGGACCAAATAATCGCTATGGAAATGAGGTGTGCCAATTCTAATACAACTGCATACAAACTATCATTGACCTACCACTAGTCACATCAAAGAACTCCCATCACAAACTAATAAATTGTTGATGCCGTCGTCGGAAACATAATCTCTTAGTCACCTTTTTCGACTTCATCCACGAGAGACAAAAACCGACTCAGTAACATTTTTTTTTATATAAATAAAGCCGTTAGTTTTCTCGATTGAATTGGTTTACATTGTCTCATCGGGGCCTTTTATAGCTGACTATGCAGTATGTGCTTTGCTCATTGTTGACGGCCGTACGGTGACATATAGTTGTAAATGTCTGTGTCATTTTGGTCTTTTGTGGATAGTTGTCTCATTGGCAATCATACCACATTTTCTTTTTTATATTTGCACCTCTTGCATTAATTTTTTTTATTTGCATGAGCATCACTGGTGATCTTTTGTAGACCTACATACTTTGATATATAATTGTATTCTTTTTACAAATTGTGGATGGATAGTTGTCTCATAGACTCTTAAACCACATCTCCTTATTTATAAGAACTGACAAAAATAATATTTAAAGATTTTACTTCTGTTTCCGTGGGACCTCACATTTCGTACGGCCTTTTAACTTTTTTTTATTTGAATATCACTGATGATCTTTTGTAGCTCGTCTGGTTTACACAAATATAAGCCTATTAACTTTGGTACGTTTTTTAAGAATATATTGATACATGTAAAAAAACAGTATGTTGCTTAATTTGAACTACGATTTATCCCTAGAATTCAAATTTAAACGCCCAAAAAAAAAAATTTGTTCTTTATAGCTTTATTTCTACTGCATGTAATTTGAAGGTTTGGTTGGTTGCTTTGTTTGTATATGCATGTTTGCTCAAGAATCTAATAGCATCATAAAAGCTGGAGCCCAACTCATCTATTGATAGCAACTGTAAAACTTAGTTACAATACATGAGCAAACAGTTATAGAAAAAAAAACAAGCAAGTCAAGCAAACCTTTAAACTACATGCATTAGGGAAATAGCTCTAATTGATTTCACATTTAAAATTTCGTTCGATATGACATGATATTAAAACTTGTAATGTACGGCTCATCAGATTACAATTGTGATTTAAATAGAAAAGGGGGTGAATCCATCCGAAATGTCAAATATATCTAACAAGCGCTTAACAAAGTGTTATATCTAGATAAGCTCAATTACCCCATTGTTTGCCAAAACTTGGTACTTTAATAAGCATTTAAACAAGAGAATATAAACATTGTCGACCTGCTACACATCAGCTGTTTTGAAAGGGAAACTTTCAGGTAAGTACGCTAATTAAGTTTAAATGAAAAAATGTAAATTAAACGTTTTACATACAACATCAATTATTGATAGGTTTATATGTGTGCAATATAGTGTTGTGTGCAAATTTTTCTATGTTTTTTTCTCATTGTCTTCTGCTTTCTTGTATCATCAGCTTAAAGATAATGGTTTAAAATTGTTTCAGTATGTTTCGGATGAAATATAAATGTATGGATATGTCTATTGCCATATAAGATGATTTACAATTAATAAAGTCATATGAGTTATTGTTTCCGACAATTGTTTAACTTGTAGGATATGAATATTTCTAGTTACCATTGTCCAATGCTGTTATTTCAGATTTAACATAACAATAACAAAAACAAAGAAGAAATTTTATGAAATACAGTATGTGTTTCTAATTCCAGATGAACAATAAATTAAAGGAGTTCCCGATTATTTTTATCATATGGTCAATATACAATTTATAGACTTTCAAACATGTTATTAAAGGATATCAAACCAAAAAGAATAAACATAATAAAACATCTGTCATCTTATATCTTTGTCATTCTAAATTGAAATTAAAAACCTACAAAACCAGTGGATTGAACTTTTATGGCATTCAATCTAATTACTTAGCACAAATTTTACTGCCAAATGGAGCAAATATTTAAACTGCCTTTTAAATTATATATTTGCATAAACTATTCGGTCATCTTTGATATACATACTTACATAGTATGCTTACTTTAAGAAGATCTCAGAACTAACTTGATTCCTTTGATCAAAGTCAAGTATGTTATAAACAATATTTCCATTATAGCCTTTCTGACCAAACACTTACTAGTTTGTATGCATGGTTTAAGTGTCACCACAACATACTCTTTCATTTGCATTTGATAGTATTCTTATTTGACCTGATTTCATTACAGACACATCACAACATGGGGTTTGATGTGGACAGATTTTTGGAGACTATAAATGAAGGATTGCTGTGTTGCATTTGTCGTGACGTACTAGAAGACCCAGTTCAGGCTCCATGTGAACATGCATACTGCAGAGCCTGCATTGAAGGGTGGTTGGTTCACGAAACGATTTGTCCAGAAGACCGAAAACCTCTATCATCTTTAAGTCTACGACCGCTTTTTAGATATATGAGGAATGACTTGAATCGACTTCAGATTCGGTGTGAATTCTATCGCACCGGGTGTGACTATATCAGTGATCTGGAATTCATACACGGACATCAACAGGAATGTCCTTTCAAGCAAATCGAATGCACCAACGTGAAGTGTTCTACTCTCGTAATGAGAAAAGACCTACAAGACCATTTAAAGACATGCCAGTTTCATGCCATGGAATGTCCGAGTGGTTGTGGCTATTTGATGGTCACTCCAGAGGACACGACTCATAATTGTATAACTGAACTCAAAACGGCAATGGACGTACTAAGGTCTGAAATTTCTTGTAAATACGAGGAACAAAAAAGAGAAATGGAACTTCGCTTAAATATGCAACGAAGTCACATGGTACAGAAGGAAGCAACAATGCAATCTCAGATAGATGATATGAAATCAGAAATCTCCAAGCTTTCACAGAAGTTGAAATTAATGATGGACCTGGAAATTCAAAGGAGACAAGATGTCGAGAAACTGGAACTTGAGAAAAAGGAATTAATGGAAGTGTTACGAGATACAAATAAGCGGGAAAATGAACCATCCTCGTCTGCTAGTCTTAATGCTAGTGTCTCACATTGTAAACGGTGTTCACCACTTCATGGAAAAGTAACAACAATATAATTCAAAGTGAACACATGTATAAAAGATAAATACTTGGTGTGAGTTGAATATACATGTATTTTGTCTTCCAATTTTGGATTTGATGTCATGCATCATTTATCTCAATTTCAACTTCTAGTACTCGTAGTTAGTTATACTGTAAGAAGATGTTGTTGAAAAGAGTAAACAGTTTGTCTCGCAGACACCGACTCGGTACTTATATGATATTGAACTCTGATAATTCTTAATAGTCTTTCCCGTTTGAATGGTTTTACACTAGTAATTTTGGGGCCCTTTATAGCTTGTTGTTCGGTGTGAGCCAGGGCTCCGTGTTGAAGGCCGTACTTTAACCTATAATGGTTTAATTTTTAAATTGTTATTTGGATGGAGAGTTGTCTCATTGGCACTCACACCACATCTTCCTATATCTATTTATAGCCACATTATGTATGTATGTGCCTGTCCCAAGTCAGGCGCCTGTAATTCAGTGGTTGTCGTTTGTTTATGTGTTACATGTTTGTTTTTCGTTCATTTTTTTTACATAAATAAGGCTGTTAGTTTTCTCGCTTGAATTGTTTTACATTGTCTTGTCGGGGCCTTTTGTAGCTGACTATACGGTATGGGCTTTGCTCATTGTTGAAGGCCGTACGGTGACCTATAATTGTTAATGTTTGTGTCATTTTGGTCTTTTGTGGATAGTTGTCTCATTGGCAATCATAACACATCTTTTTTTATATTTGAAATTTGCCCGTCACAAGGCAATGCTATTCCGTTTTTTTTTTGTTTAGACTGAAAAACACACACCACACAATGAAAAACCCCAACCCGTTGAATGTCAAGAATCAATGTAAAAGTAATTATTTTTGACCGAACAAGTGAATTCTCAGTGTGGTTAGGTGTGTCAAAATTTGAAAATAATCTGAAATATTTGTGGTATTTAAAAACGAATTTATCATTGGACAGTAATCCCCTCTTTATCCATACATTTGGTGATAACAGTAGATTCTACTGACTAGTACGACATTATCCAGTTTGTACATTAACTGAAATGACCTCATTTGACCTACAAATATACAATACCATATTGTAAGTTAAAAGTCCAGAAATACTCTTTCATTGTATACTTTTTATGATGTAATAAATATTTTATTCATAAATAGTTGTTTTACCTGCAATATACGTTTAAACTAGGCCATATCTAGTAAAAGAATCAATAATTGAAGTTCTATATGCTAACAAGCTAATTTAATTTCTACTTGTTTAATAGCCAGATTCAAATGAAACAAATTATTTGTGTTTTAGAGTACCTTTTTTAAGTGGTTAAAATGCCAATAAAGTGCTCGTTCACAGAATCATCTACCCTTGTTCAAGATCGTTTAAAAAAGGGACTAGATGTCTTGTCCATCTCTTTATATACTAGTATTCATCTTTTACAACAATCATACCAAGCTGTAATACACAGTTTTGTAACCCTTAAGACCATAATTGTCCAAATTAAAACTAATGTAATACTTTTTATGCCTCCTACAAACTACATGTCTTTCTGTCTGGCACATCTTGGATTATTACTTTGTTCTTCTGTATCTCAATGATAACATGACCTTACTTTCTTCTACTACTAAGAAAACACCTGATCATAATCATGTATTTCTGTATATAAAGAACAATCTGACCCTTTCTATATGTTCTTATGTCACTAAGGAATACCCTGACTATTACTATGTTCTTCTGTTACTAAGGAATAATCTGACTATTACTGTGTTCTTCTGTTTCTAAGGTATACTCTGACTATTACTATTTTCTACTGTTTCTAAGGAATACTCTGACCATTACTATGTTCTTCTGTTTCTAAGGAATCCTCTGACCATTACTATGTTCTTCTGTTACTAAGGAATACTCTGACCATTACTATGTTCTTCTGTTTCTAAGGAATACTCTGACCATTACTATGTTCTTCTGTTTCTAAGAAATACTCTGACCATTACTATGTTCTTCTGTTACGAAGGAATACTCTGACCATTACTATGTTCTTCTGTTTCTTAGGAATACTCTGACCATTACTATGTTCTTCTGTTACTAAGGAATACTCTGACCATTACTATGTTCTTCTGTTACTAAGGAATACTCTGACCATTACTATGTTCTTCTGTTTCTAAGGAATACTCTGACCATTACTATGTTCTTCTGTTTCTAAGGAATACTCTGACCATTACTATGTTCTTCTGTTACTAAGGAATACTCTGGCTGTTACTATGTTCTTCTGTTACTAAGGAATACTCTGGCTATTACTATGTTCTTCTGTTTCTAAGGAATACTCTGACTATTACTATGTTCTTCTGTTTCTAAGGAATACTCTGACCATTACTATGTTCTTCTGTTACTAAGGAATACTCTGGCTATTACTATGTTCTTCTGTTTCTAAGGAATACTCTGGCCATTACTATGTTCTTCTGTTACTAAGGAATACTCTGACTATTACACTAAGGAATACTCTGACTATTACTATGTTCTTCTGTTTCTAAGGAACACTCTGGCCATTACTTTGTTCTTCTGTTACTAAGGAATACTCTGACTATTACTATGTTCTTCTGTTACTAAGGAATACTCTGGCTATTACTATGTTCTTCTGTTTCTAAGGAATACTCTGACCATTACTATGTTCTTCTGTTACTAAGGAATACTCTGACTATTACTATGTTCTTCTGTTTCTAAGGAATACTTTGACCATTACTATGTTCTTGTGTTTCTAAGAAATACTCTGACCATTACTATGTTCTTCTGTTACGAAGGAATACTCTGACCATTACTATGTTCTTCTGTTTCTTAGGAATACTCTGACCATTACTATGTTCTTCTGTTACTAAGGAATACTCTGACTATTACTATGTTCTTCTGTTACTAAGGAATACTCTGACCATTACTATGTTCTTCTGTTACTAAGGTGTTTCTAAGGAATACTCTGACCATTACTATGTTCTTCTGTTACTAAGGTGTTTCTAAGGAATACTCTGACCATTACTATGTTCTTCTGTTTCTAAGGAATACTCTGACCATTACTATGTTCTTCTGTTTCTAAGGAATACTCTGACCATTACTATGTTCTTCTGTTACTAAGGAATACTCTGACTGTTACTATGTTCTTCTGTTACTAAGGAATACTCTGGCTATTACTATGTTCTTCTGTTTCTAAGGAATACTCTGACTATTACTATGTTCTTCTGTTTCTAAGGAATACTCTGACCATTACTATGTTCTTCTGTTACTAAGGAATACTCTGGCTATTACTATGTTCTTCTGTTTCTAAGGAATACTCTGGCCATTACTATGTTCTTCTGTTACTAAGGAATACTCTGACTATTACACTAAGGAATACTCTGACTATTACTATGTTCTTCTGTTTCTAAGGAACACTCTGGCCATTACTTTGTTCTTCTGTTACTAAGGAATACTCTGACTATTACTATGTTCTTCTGTTACTAAGGAATACTCTGGCTATAACTATGTTCTTCTGTTTCTAAGGAATACTCTGACCATTACTATGTTCTTCTGTTACTAAGGAATACTCTGACTATTACTATGTTCTTCTGTTTCTAAGGAATACTTTGACCATTACTATGTTCTTCTGTTTCTAAGGAATACTTTGACCATTACTATGTTCTTCTGTTACTAAGGAATACTCTGACTATTACTATGTTCTTCTGTTTCTAAGGAATACTCTGACCATTACTATGTTCTTATGTCACTAAGGAATACTCTGACCATTACTATGTTCTTCTGTTACTAAGGAATACTCTGACTATTACTATGTTCTTCTGTTTCTAAGGAATACTCTGACCATTACTATGTTCTTATGTTACTAAGGAATACTCTGACCATTACTATGTTCTTCTGTTACTAAGGAATACTCTGACCATTACTATGTTCTTCTGTTTCTAAGGAATACTCTGACCATTACTATGTTCTTCTGTCACTAAGGAATAGTCTGACCCTTACTATGTTCTTCTGTTACTAAGGAATACTCTGACTATTACTATGTTCTTCTGTTACTAAGGAATACTCTGACCATTACTATGTTCTTCTGTCACTAAGGAATAGTCTGACCCTTACTATGTTCTTCTGTTACTAAGGAATACTCTGACTATTACTATGTTCTTCTGTTACTAAGGAATACTCTGACCATTACTGTGTTCTTCTGTTACTAAGGAACACTCTGGCAATTACTATGTTCTTCTGTTACTCAGGAGCAATCTGATCATTACTATAATCGTCTGTTACTAAGGAACAATCTGTTCTTATGTTATGCAGAAGCAATCTGACCATAACCATGTTCTTCTGCTACAGCCTGATCATTATTGTATGCATGTTCTTTTGTAACTAAGAAACAACCTGATCATAGCTATGTTTTTCTGGAGGGGGAATAACAAGATTAGTACTACTAATATCTTAGTCTGTTATTAAAGAACAAACTGTCTATTACCACATTGTTTTGTTTTCTAATTAGAGGCAACCTTATTTAGCATCTGTTCTTCTGTTCTCAAGAAAGCACAACCTGATTCTGAGTATGTTCTACTGTTCCTGAGAAAGGACAACTTGGTCGATTTTACGTTTTTCTCTTTCTAAGAAGTGACAATCTTGCTATCACCATCGATCTACTGCAACTTAATAGTGGCAACCTTTTCAAAACTAGGAAGAGGTGGTATGATTGCCAATGAAACAACTCTACATCAGCGACCAACGACCAAACAACGTAAAAGTTGACAACAATAGATCACTGTATGGCAAATAATGAGCAAAATCAATACTGTAAGGTAAGCTACAAATGTCTGATTTATGTACAAAATAATAGACGAAGAACAAGTATGATTAACAACAACCACTGAATAATATGCTCCCAACTTAGGACAGGCACATACATTTCTTTTGTAACAAAGAAAGGACACCATTATCTTGATTATATTTTCCTGTATCTAAGGACAACCAAACCATTACCATGTTCTTCTGTTAATAAGAAGATATAATCATTACAATGCCATTCTGTTCCAATGAAGGAACAACATAATCTTCACTATGCTCTTCTGTTCTTATGAAGGAACAACCTGATCATTATTATGCTCTTTTATTCCTATGAATGAAAATCCTAATCATAAGAATGCTCTTGTATTCCTATGAAGACACACCCTAATCATAGCTGGTGTTTCTTCTATTAACACGAAATAACAACCTAATCATTACTTTGCTCTTCTATTCCAAAGAAGGAACAACCTATTCATTAATATGCACTTCTATTCCTATGAAGAAACAAACGGATTGATTATATGTTTTTCTAATCCTATGAAGGAACAAATTAATCATTGCTATGCTCTTCTATGCCAAAGAAGGAACAACCTAATCATTTAAAATATGCACTTCTATTCCTATGAAGAAACACACGGATTATTAATATGCTCTACTAATCATATGAAGGAACAACCTAATCATTTCTATGCTCTTCTATTCCTATGATTCCTATGAAGGAACAGCCTAATCATTACTATGCTCTTCTATTCCTGTGAAGGAACAACCTAATCATTACTATCCTCTTCTGTTCCTATGAAGGAACAACCTAATCATTACTATGCTCTTCTATTCCTGTGAAGGAACAACCTAATCATTACTATCCTCTTCTGTTCCTATGAAGGAACAGCCTAATCATTACTATGCTCTTCTATTCCTATGGAGAACAACCTAATCATTACTATGCTCTTCTATTTCTATGGAGGAACAACCTAAGGAACAACTTAATCATTACTATGCCCTTCTATTCCTATGGGGAACAACCTAATCATTACTATGCTCTTCTATTCCTATGAAGAACAACCTAATCATTACTTTGCTCTTCTATTCCTATGAAGGAGCAATCTAATCATTATTATGCTGTTCAATTCCTATGAAGGAACAGCATAATTATTACTATGCTCTTCTATTCTTATGGGGAACAACCTAATCATTACTATGCTCTTCTATTTCTATGGAGGAACAACCTAAGGAACAACTAAATCATTACTATGCTCTTCTATTCCTGTGAAGGAACAACCTAATCATTACTATCCTCTTCTGTTCCTATGAAGGAACAGCCTAATTATTACTTTGCTCTTCTATTCTTATGGGGAACAACCTAATCATTACTATGCTCTTCTATTTTTATGGAGGAACAACCTAAGGAACAACTTAATCATTACTATGCCCTTCTATTCCTATGGGGAACAACCTAATCATTACTATGCTCTTGTATTCCTATGAAGGAACAACCTAATCATTACTATGCTCTTGTATTCCTATGAAGGTACAACCTAATCATTACTATGCTCTTGTATTCCTATGAAGGTACAACCTAATCATTGCTATGCTCTTCTATTTCTATGCAGGAACAACCTAATCATTACTATCCTCTTCTATTCCTACGAAGAACAACATAATCATTACTATGCTCTTCTATTCCTATAAAGAACAACCTTATCATTACTATGCTCTTCTATTTCTATGCAGGAACAACCTAATCATTACTATGCTCTTCTATTCCTATGAAGAACAACCTAATCATTACTTTGCTCTTCTATTCCTATGAAGGAGCAATCTGATCATTATTATGCTGTTCAATTCCTATGAAGGAACAACCTAATCATTGCTATGCTCTTCTATTCCTATGAAGGAACAACCAAATCGTTAATATGCTCTTCTATTCCTATGGAGAACAACCTAATCATTACTATGCTCTTGTATTCCTATGAAGGAACAACCTAATCATTACTATGCTCTTGTATTCCTATGAAGGTACAACCTAATCATTACTATGCTCTTGTATTCCTATGAAGGTACAACCTAATCATTGCTATGCTCTTCTATTTCTATGCAGGAACAACCTAATCATTACTATCCTCTTCTATTCCTATGAAGAACAACCTAATCATTACTATGCTCTTCTATTCCTATAAAGAACAACATAATCATTACTATGCTCTTCTATTTCTATGCAGGAACAACCTAATCATTACTATGCTCTTCTATTCCTATGAAGAACAACCTAATCATTACTTTGCTCTTCTATTCCTATGAAGGAGCAATCTGATCATTATTATGCTGTTCAATTCCTATGAAGGAACAACCTAATCATTGCTATGCTCTTCTATTTCTATGAAGGAACAACCAAATCGTTAATATGCTCTTCTATTCCTATGGAGAACAACCTAATCATTACTATGCTCTTGTATTCCTATGAAGGAACAACCTAATCATTACTATGCTCTTGTATTCCTATGAAGTACAACCTAATCATTACTATGCTCTTGTATTCCTATGAAGGTACAACCTAATCATTGCTATGCTCTTCTATTTCTATGCAGGAACAACCTAATCATTACTATCCTCTTCTATTCCTATGAAAAACAACCTAATCATTACTATGCTCTTCTATTCCTATAAAGAACAACATAATCATTACTATGCTCTTCTATTTCTATGCAGGAACAACCTAATCATTACTATGCTCTTCTATTCCTATGAAGAACAACCTAATCATTACTTTGCTCTTCTATTCCTATGAAGGAGCAATCTGATCATTATTATGCTGTTCAATTCCTATGAAGGAACAACCTAATCATTGCTATGCTCTTCTATTCCTATGAAGAACAACCTAATCATTACTTTGCTCTTCTACTCCTATGAAGGAGCAATCTGATCATTATTATGCTGTTCAATTCCTATGAAGGAACAACCTAATCATTACTATGCTTTTCTATTCCTATGAAGGAACAACCGAATCATTACTATGCTCTTCTTTTCCTATGAAGGAACAAATGGATCATTACTATTCTCTTCTATTCCTATGAAGGAACAACCTAATCATTACTATGTTCTTCTATTCCTATGAAGGAACAACCTAATCATTACTATGCTCTTCTATTCCTATGAAGGATCAACCTTATCATTACTATGCTCTTCTATTCCTATGAAGGATCAACCTTATCATTACTATGCTCTTCTATTCCTTTAAAGAAACAACCTTATCATTACTTTGTTCTTCGATTCCTATGAAGAAACAACCCGATCATTACTATGCTCTTCTATTCCTATGAAGGAACAACATAATCGTTAATATTCTCTTCTATCCCTATGAAGGAACAACCTAATCATTACTATGCTCTTCTATTCCTATGAAAGAACAACCGAATCATTACTATGCTCTTCTTTTCCTATGACGGAACAACCTAATCATTACTATGCTCTTCTTTTTCTATGAAGGAACAACCTATTCATTACTATGCTCTTCTTTTCCTATGAAGAAACAACCTAATCATTACTATGCTCTTCTTTTCCTATGAAGGAACAACCTAATCATTACTATGCTCTTCTATTCCTATGAAGGAACAACCTAATCATTACTATGCTCTTCTATTCCTATGAAGGAACAACCTAATCATTACTATGCTCTTCTTTTCCTATGAAGGAACAATCTAATCATTACTATGCTCTTCTATTCCTATGAAGGAACAACCCAATCATTACCATGCTCTTCTTTTCCTATGAAGAAACAACCTATTCATTACTATGCTCTTCTTTTCCTATGAAGAAACAACCTAATCATTACTATGCTCTTCTTTTCCTATGAAGGAACAACCTAATCATTATTATGCTCTTCTTTTCCTATGAAGGAACAACCTAATCAATACTATCCTCTTCTATTCCTATGAAGGAACAACCTAATCATTACTATGCTCTTCTTTTCCTATTAAGCAGCAACCTAATCATTACTTTGCTCTTCTATTCCTATGAAGGAACAACCTATTCATTACTATGCTCTTCTTTTCCTATGAAGAAACAACCTAATCATTACTATGCTCTTCTTTTCCTATGAAGGAACAACCTAATCATTACTATGCTCTTCTATTCCTATGAAGGAGCAACCTAATCATTACTATGCTCTTCTATTCCTATGAAGGAACAACCCAATCATTACCATGCTCTTCTTTTCCTATGAAGAAACATCATAATCATTACTATGCTCTTCTATTCCTATGGAGAACAACCTAATCATTACTATGCTCTTCTATTCCTATAAAGGAACAACCTATTCATTACTATGCTCTTCTTTTCCTATGACGGAACAACCTAATCATTACTATGCTGTTCTATTCCTATGAAGGAACAACATAATCATTACTTTTCTTTTCTATTCCAATGAAGGAACAACCTAAACATTACTATGTTCTTCTGTTCTTATGAAGGAACAACCTAGTCATTACTATTCTCTTCTATTACTATAAAGGAACAACCTAATCATTACTATGCTGTTCTATTCCTATGAAGGAACATCCTAATCATTACTTTTCTCTTCTATTCCAATGAAGGAACAACCTAATCATTACTATGTTCTTCTATTCCTATGGAGGAACAACCTAATCATTACTATTCTCTTCTATTACTATAAAGGAACAACCTAATCATTACTATGCTGTTCTATTCCTATGAAGGAACAACCTATTCATTACTATGCTCTTCTTTTCCTATGAAGAAACATAATCATTACTATGCTCTTCTATTCCTATGGAGAACAACCTAATCATTACTATGCTCTTCTATTCCTATAAAGGAACAACCTATTCATTACTATGCTCTTCTATTCCTATGGAGAACAACCTATTCATTACTATGCTCTTCTATTCCTATAAAGGAACAACCTATTCATTACTATGCTCTTCTATTCCTATAAAGGAACAACCTAATCATTACTATGCTGTTCAATTCCTATAAAGGAACAACCTATTCATTACTATGCTCTTCTATTCATATGGAGGAACAACCTAATCATTACTATGCTCTTCTATTCCTATGAAGGAACAACCTAATAGTTAATATGCTCTTCTATTCCTATGAAGGAACAACCTAATCATTACTATGCTCTTCTTTTCCTATGAAGGAACAACCTAATCATTACTATGCTCTTCTATTCCTATGAAGGAACAACCTATTCATTACTATGCTCTTCTATTCCTATGGAGGAACAACCTAATCATTACTATGCTCTTCTATTCCTATGAAGGAACAACCCAATCATTACCATGCTCTTCTTTTCCTATGAAGAAACAACCTATTCATTACTATGCTCTTCTTTTCCTATGAAGAAACAACCTAATCATTACTATGCTCTTCTTTTCCTATGAAGGAACAACCTAATCATTACTATGCTCTTCTTTTCCTATGAAGGAACAACCTAATCAATACTATCCTCTTCTATTCCTATGAAGGAACAACCTAATCATTACTATGCTCTTCTTTTCCTATTAAGCAGCAACCTAATCATTACTTTGCTCTTCTATTCCTATGAAGGAACAACCTATTCATTACTATGCTCTTCTATTCCTATAAAGGAACAACCTAATCATTACTATGCTGTTCAATTCCTATAAAGGAACAACCTATTCATTACTATGCTCTTCTATTCATATGGAGGAACAACCTAATCATTACTATGCTCTTCTATTCCTATGAAGGAACAACCTAATAGTTAATATGCTCTTCTATTCCTATGAAGGAACAACCTAATCATTACTATGCTCTTCTTTTCCTATGAAGGAACAACCTAATCATTACTATGCTCTTCTATTCCTATGAAGGAACAACCTATTCATTACTATGCTCTTCTATTCCTATGGAGGAACAACCTAATCATTACTATGCTCTTCTATTCCTATGAAGGAACAACCTAATCGTTAATATGCTCTTCTATTCCTATGAAGGAACAACCTATTCATTACTATGCTCTTCTATTCCTATGGAGGAACAACCTAATCATTAATATGCTCTTCTATTCTTATGAAGGAACAACCTAATCATTACTTTGCTCTTCTGTTCTTATGAAGGAACAACCTAATCATTATTTTGCTCTTCTATTCCTATGGAGGAACAACCTAATCATTATTTTGCTTTTCTATTCCTATGGAGGAACAACCTAATCATTACTATGCTCTTCTATTCCTATGGAGGAACAACCTTTTCATTACTATGCTCTTCTATTCCTATGACGGAACAACCTAATCATTACTACGCTCTTCTATTCCTATGAAGGAACAACCTAATCATTACTTTTCTCTTCTATTCCAATGAAGGAACAACCTAATCATTACTATGTTCTTCTATTCCTATGAAGGAACAACTTAATCATTACTATGCTCTTCTATTCCTATGGAGGTGCAACCTAATCATTACTATGCTCTCCCATTGTTCTATTTTTATCAATGGCAGCCATGTTTGTGACTGATTGGAATAAAATATACAAATTTTATACTAAATACCAAAAGGATCTTGGTTGAAATTTGTTCAGTAGTTTCAGATAATCTTTGAAAAGGTTTACACTTATGAAGGATGCCAAGTGGTGGCAATAGCTAACATGGCCCTACAGGTCAGGTTAGCTAAAAGCAGGGCAAATTGTTCTACTCCTTTATTGATAATGGAAATGTGAGTGATCAAACTAATAAAAATGACACAGATTTTTCTTTGGCCTTGACATGAAGATATTTGAATGTACAATATTTATTTCATAAAATCATATTTGATGAGTTTTGATCATGATCTAAGTGTCTTTATAAGCAATGTCTTTTATTTGGTGAATGATCGAACATGTCTTGATGGATTGTGTTCATCTCTTCTGCCATAAAACTGGGAGGAATTGTTAAATCTGAAAGGAAAATAGAGAATTTTAAAAAACTAAAGAAAAGCCTAATTTAAAAAAAAATGAATTCTCTGATTTAAGATATTGAGAAAAATATATCTAAAAACTTTTTTTATTTCTAAATAAGTTTTAAAGTTTTCTAACGATATCTGTGAAGAATTTATCCGATATAAAAAAATAAATATTAAAAAGTGCATCCATCACTATCTGTATCAAACATACCTACCTGATTGATCATTCAAGTTATATAGTGTACCTGTTAAATATCTGTAATAACCTTACCTGTCTCCATCTGATTCTTTATTCTGCCAGTAATTATTACCTCCACCTCCACCCCCTCTCCCACCTCGAGGAGAAAAACGGAAATCTCGTCCTCTACGGTCATCAAAACTTGGGCGATTATTCCTATAATATACATATACAATACAATATTTTTTATTTTCTTAATCGTATTCATTGCAAGCATAACAATCAATACAGAAAATAAAATATATTAATGATTATATTACTACATATAACAAACACTAATTTTTTATAATGCTTTTTATGTATTATTTATGTAGCCTATTGAAATCTCATTATTCATACAGCATGTTTTAATGTTATTACTTTTAAGAACAAAGCTGGTGTACACAATGCAAATCCTAATATCAATGATGAGTTTTTATTTGTAAAAAAACAGTTTAATCTATTTTCACTCAAAACATATCAACTAACAAGTGAACCCCCCCCCCTCCCCAAAAAAAAAAATAATAAAGGAGAGTAAAGAGTCAGTCCATACAGTATACATAGGGAGTATAACTCCTGGGTCACATCAATTGATAGAAAAACATTACATTTTTTTGGTCAAGGTAGAACATTTGTTTTTAGATCTTTAGCCTTCCTTTTTTTATATAAACAAATAATTATATTAGATGTATGTTTCATTATAATACTTTATTCTGATTGGTTAACTGCACATCAAGTTTTATTCCTTAAGCAATTGCATTACTCAATAAAACTTATCATTCATAATAATATGTGGTCCCACAATAAAGTGCACAGGTGAATTGAATAAAAAAAATATAAAATTCGTGTTTTCATGATCATAGCTAAAAAATGTAATTATAAGTATTGAATGCTTCTTTTTGTAACTTCATAGGGGTGGAAAAGCGTTGACTGTGCGCACAATTTTAGAATGAAGCGCTTCCGTGCTTCATACAAAATGAACTTCGGTCAACGCTTTTACACCCCAATGAAGTTACAAAAAGAAGCATTCCATTCTTAATTAAGATGGACACTGAATTCAAATATAAATTACCTCTGTCATCATTTGAAATGATCCAGATCAAAAGATCATCTCCATGTAAAATCTCTAGTTATGAAGCTTATAAAAAATTTAATTAAGATATGGTTCTCTTATTTTTCTTTTATATATTAAAGGGCATGTAAAAAATGAATGAGTTACATATTCAACAGAGTTGAGTGAGCATGCAAAATTTGAAAATTCTATCTAAAATAAACCATTGTTCAGATTTTTCTGGAAAATAATCAGTGCTTTTTTACTTCTATGATTCTAAAAGCTTTTCAGTATATGTAAGAACTTAGTTCATTTCTTTATTACATAGACAAAATCTTTTTTCATTTACAAAAAAAATATATTTTAAAATTTGTTTGAAATTTAGTCTTGCATCCATTTTGATATCATCATTGTTAGGGGCAATCTAAAGCCTGCCTTTGGATGCTGGATTTTCTCCTTGTGTTGAAGACCATTGCTGGCCTTCGGTTTTTTTTTGCTCCTTCATTAAAGTGTGGTCTTTGCACCATTTTTACACAATCAAAGACCTATGAATGCTATTTCCTTCTATGATTTAAACATACCCTCTACTGAAAGGTCGTGTGAAATTAGTTTTCTGTCTGTTATCATATTCTCTGCCTCCACCACCACTGCCGCCGCCACTACCACCGCCACTGTCTCCTTGAGTAACTGAAGAAAAAAAAAGAATCATCATTGGAAAATACAATGAAGAATACAGATACAAAATGTAATGTTACAATCAGCCTATTTTGAGTTTTTTTTTTTACAATCCATAAATCATAAAATGTAAGAAACAAATGAATAACTGAAAATTAATTAAACTGAAATGTCTATCTGTTTTATCTCTTATAATTAATAAGTCATGGTAAATATTGATTTGTAGCTTACTGTATATATTATTAGATGAATCTCGACTTCTGATATTGCCAGGTGGTGTAAAGAATCCTCCTCCTCCTCCTCCTCCTCTATTGCCTCTGTAGTTACCACGACCTCTATCAAAACCTCGACCTCTAAAACCACCTCTACCCATCTCCTATGAAGAATTGATAAAAAAATTACAATTGCAATTATACATCTACCGGCTGAGTGATTTTTTTAAGACAATTTACTGAATGTATAGTCCTTTAAGTTAAATCAATGTAAACAACTATAAAAATTTTGAGTGAGAAAATAAACGCGAAAAAATTGAAGTGAAATAGGCTTGAAAATAATAAACTTGTGCCAAAAAAGACATTAGTCAACAGTATTATTATACTTAGGATTGTTTCTATCTTTTGTAACCTTTTCATTACATTCTAAAAGAGAAATCCTGATATTTTGTACTTTCATTACAATGTGACTATGTTATTACTTTGTGAACCATTCTAAAACAAACCTACAAGCACAAATCCTCAATCCTAAGCTGATCAAGAGAAATACTCAAGACTTGGTTGTCCATGACTTAATCCTCTCTTTGAAATCCATTCTATAAGAGAAATCCTCATGACTTGGTTGTCCAGGACTTAATCCTCTCTTTGAAATCCATTCTATAAGAGAAATCCTCACGACTTGGTTGTCCATGACTTAATCCTCTCTTTGAAATCCATTCTATAAGAGAAATCCTCACGACTTGGTTGTCCAGGACTTAATCCTCTCTTTGAAATCCATTCTATAAGAGAAATCCTCACGACTTGGTTGTCCAGGACTTAATCCTCTCTTTGAAATCCATTCTATAAGAGAAATCCTCACGACTTGGTTGTCCAGGACTTAATCCTCTCTTTGAAATCCATTCTATAAGAGAAATCCTCACGACTTGGTTGTCCAGGACTTAATCCTCTCTTTGAAATCCATTCTATAAGAGAAATCCTCACGACTTGGTTGTCCAGGACTTAATCCTCTCTTTGAAATCCATTCTATAAGAGAAATCCTCACGACTTGGTTGTCCATGACTTAATCCTCTCTTTGAAATCCATTCTATAAGAGAAATCCTCACGACTTGGTTGTCCATGACTTAATCCTCTCTTTGAAATCCATTCTATAAGAGAAATCCTCACGACTTGGTTGTCCATGACTTAATCCTCTCTTTGAAATCCATTCTATAAGAGAAATCCTCACGACTTGGTTGTCCATGACTTAATCCTCTCTTTGAAATCCATTCTATAAGAGAAATCCTCACGACTTGGTTGTCCATGACTTAATCCTCTCTTTGAAATCCATTCTATAAGAGAAATCCTCACGACTTGGTTGTCCATGACTTAATCCTCTCTTTGAAATCCATTCTATAAGAGAAATCCTCACGACTTGGTTGTCCAGGACTTAATCCTCTCTTTGAAATCCATTCTATAAGAGAAATCCTCACGACTTGGTTGTCCAGGACTTAATCCTCTCTTTGAAATCCATTCTATAAGAGAAATCCTCACGACTTGGTTGTCCAGGACTTAATCCTCTCTTTGAAATCCATTCTATAAGAGAAATCCTCACGACTTGGTTGTCCATGACTTAATCCTCTCTTTGAAATCCATTCTATAAGAGAAATCCTCACGACTTGGTTGTCCATGACTTAATCCTCTCTTTGAAATCCATTCTATAAGAGAAATCCTCACGACTTGGTTGTCTATGATAATATCCTTACCCTAAAAACAGTTTACGGAGAGAATTCTTTGTGACTTGGGTGACCTGAATTTTATCCTTATCTTGAAGTACAAGTGAAACCCACATGACTAGGTTGAAAATAACTATATAATAAATACCTTGAAATCCATTCTACGATTGAAATCCTCTTGTCTAGGTTGACCAGGTTGAGCACCACCTCCGGCCCCACCTTCATAATTTCCACCTTTCTCTAACTTCATAAAATCGTCAACATGCATTGATGGTGGTCTACTAGTGTTAGGTGGTCGACATCGGAAGTTATCAGATCTACCACTATTGTTAAGTAGGCCTCTGGTTATTCCACGTCCTCTCATTGGGGCCACTAAAAATATATACAGATTTAAATAATGTACATCTACTTTTTCAATTTAGAATGTTTAAAAAAAAGAATTATTGAATCATAGTTGAAAACTTTTATAACAATACATTGAGCTAAAATTTTAAATCCGTCTAGTACTGCAGTCTTCACGCTTGACCACAAGTCCTACTGCCATGGTTTGTAAAATTGCTTTCAGGCTTGTAAAAATGTTCTCTACAAGCCAACTGAATCCAACTGTTTTTTTTTCAAATTAAGCTTCTGGACTCACAAGTTAAGCGTGAAGACTTGTTCTGTAAATCATTTTTTTGTTAATTATCTAACATTTTTATGAAACTTTAGGGAGTCAAATGATAAAGCAAATATATATACTTGTTAATATTTCAAACTTACTTCTTCTTATATGAATAAACCAACAAAGGGAGATAATTGCAAAAATTTAAACTCTTATTTGCAGAAAAATGACAAGGTCAATCAAAACATCCATGAATGACTTAATTCATTTTACATCTTAAATTCCATGAATTGACAAAAGGAGTAATGTAGCTTACTGTTGAGCATCAATAGTAGATAACAATTTGATACTAACCAAAAGGTCTTTTTAATCCTTTGCCTCTATACAGATTGATTTCTTGTGATTTTCTTCTATCTCTGTGAAATAAAAAAGTATGAAGTTTATATTTACAAATTACAACTAGAGTTCTGAACTTGATTTCTCTGGCTGGATAGTTTTCTTATTGGCAATCATACTACATTTCATTATATGATATGTACTTTACGATGGTATTAATTCTGAAGTATTGTATGGCTAGGACTAATGACTAAGAGAACAGAGTTAAATTTCCTACAGTTTCAATAGTTTCAAAAGGATAAATAAACGAGGTAAACATCCAATACTACATAGGGGAAAATTATATCAAGAAAAATATTCATTACAAAATATCAAAAAACAGAATGAGCTCTTTTGGTCAATGTTACAGCCGATTGCATTGAGTGTGTAGGCAAAGGTAATATCTTTGGTTAGCTTCCTTGCTAGCTGAACCGTGAAGTTATTATTTGGTAAGGTATACTACTCTCTTTTAATAGTAGACAGATAACCAATCTACCTATCTGTGGGACAAGGCTACTTCAAAAGGAGGGTAGTAAATGTATACCTTACCTAAAAATGACTTTACAGTTCAGCTAGCAATCAAGCTAACCAAAGATATTACCTTTGACTACACTCTCAATGCCATTGGCTGTAAATTACAAACATAGAAAACTTTCCTACCCATGTCTTAACCTCCTTGGTTTAGTTACTTCCTCATTTGATGACACAGTTGTTTTCTTCAGTTCTTCTTCTAGGTTATAATCAGGACAATATTTACTACAGATCTCCTCCATGTCCATTCTAATCAGGTCTGGTTCTACATCTGCCTCATCTGTGATAGGATTCGACAGCCAATAGGCCTCATTAAGTCGTTCATCCTCCATATTACTTATCTCATATACAGACCTCATCACAAATAAGTTAGATAACGACTCTGGTTCAATATTAGCTGGTTCTGGAACTGTTAATTAAAATTCTAATTAAATTGTCAGTCTAGAATTTTTGTTTAATGACTCGGCATGTACTATGTTATTTCAACAAATATTATTACTGCAAAATTCAAAATAACAATTTTCCATGAATGTTTTTTTTTTCAATAAATAATGAATGACACAATCAAATTATGGATGAATAAAGATTGACCTGAGTGTTTGTGGTTGAGATACAAGCAATTGTTAGGATAGCAGTGTCTAAGGCTAAGAACTCAACATTACAACGTTTTACTTTCAAGCTGCTCTCCTAAACATATCTAATTTTTATTATTGTGATTGACCATCAAAGAGAGTACTAAATAGAAAAGAAGGATAGAACTATAAATAGAGATTACAGGAGTGGCATTTTATTGAAACACAATCATGCAACGAAAGAAATGGGTCATTTCAAAATATTTTGTTTACAACATTATGACCCATATAAGAAAGCATCCAATTTATGTGAACATGAGGTCAAGGTCAGATAAACCCTGCCACATGATATGTGCACCTACCATTATTATATACCTTTTTTTTTTTATAAATATTGACATTGATCACTGAACTATGAAATTGGATCCACACCAGGTCAACCCTATCTGATGGATATGTATACTTTGTGAAGATTATGTATTACAAATATTGTTGGTCTTCTTCTCATTTTAATTGATAAATAAACTGTTATCACAGAGATATGTCTTGCTTTTTTGTAATTTCGATGATGCAAATGATGCAAATGATGAAATTAAAATATCAATACTTTAACATGCAAATATTTAAAGTCAATGAACCATGACTGGAAATACATGGCTAAACAAACTCCATGGAAATGAGATGTGCCAATGCTAATACAACTGTATACCAAATACCATTGACTTAAGTAGTTCCCTTTAAACAAACCTAAACACAAACTAATACATGTAAACTAAGCAAAAGTTTCAAAGTCAATAGACCATAACTGAGGGGGCGTGGTCAAATAAACTCCATGGTTATGAGATATGCTGATGCTTATTCAACTGCATTCCAAATATCATTGACGATCTACCCCTAGTGGTTATCCATAAACCAACCTAATCACAAACTATTACATGAAAACTAAGCAAAAGTTTCAAAGTCAATAGTTCTTGACTGATGGGGCAGAGACAACAATTCTCCATGGAAATGAGATATGCCAATGTTTATACAACTACATACCAATTATCATAAACTTACCACTAGTGGTTCCCCATAAACTGACCTAATCACAAACTATTACATGAAAACTAAGCAAAAGTTTCAAAGTCAATAGACCATTACTGAGGGGGCGGTGCCAAATAATTTCCATGGTAATGAGATGTGCCAATGCTAATACAACTGCATACCAAACACCTTTGAGCTACCACTAGTGGTTCACCATAAACTAGACCTAATCACAAACTAATATATTGTTGACATTGCCGTCGCCGTCAACAGCATACCAAGAAGTCCAAACATTTTTTGGATGGGTAGTTAGGGCAAGGTGTTTAAGTTGACAAACATCAATTCTGACTATGCAGTTTAAACATTAAAATGTAAGCTTCAATATAGAAAAAGAATAATAAAAAACAAAATGATGCAGCTTTAATATCAGGATTTGGGCCTTTGGCGTAAGAAAAACATTTAAACTTCTGAAAATATCCATAATTCTATTGAAGTCAAAGGGTGAACATTTTTTTGGAAAGTATCTATCAATAAGATGGTGAAATATATGAAAATGTATGTATATATATGAATATGTATGTAAATATATATATTTATACAAAAAACATGCAAATGTTCAAAAATAAATAATTACTACTTCTAAACTTGTGACACATCCAGCCAAATATATTCTTTTGAGAAATCAAATGAAGTACATGTATAATCATTATCAGTTAGAATAAATAGAAAAAAAGCAAACTGGGTAGGAAACAAAGAAAGCACAGAATTTGTTAAGCCCAATAAATTCAGTGTTTAAAATAAGGCCAAAAAAATAATACATGTGTTTGCGCTAATGTGCTGAAAATGAAATAGGGAAGGTAGGTAGGAAGGCAATATCATTTTTTTTAGCTGATTACCTTTAGGGGAATCCGTCTGACTTTAACAGTGCTTAATCCAAAATGGCATTTAAAGCTTAGGGTAGGTAGGGTCAGCAGAAACACTAGTATTATTATTTTTTTGGCCTAAGCAAGTTAAATAAAATTGGTTACAGACTACACTGATTTATACCTGAGTCTGTTTCCTTTTCATTCTCCTTTTTCTCAAAATAAAACTTAACCCCTGTTTTGGCAGTTTTGGCTGGATGAGTCACATAAATGGATATTGTGGGATTACTTGTTTTCTTATCCTGTACTGTTTCAGGTTCTCGTAGCATCTTCATTAAGGCTGTCATACTGTCCAGTAAACTCTTCATTGCCTCATCCTCCTTGGCAAATTCCTACACAAATCACAAATTTTATTCATGTCAATTTAGTTTCTGCTTTAAATTTAAAATTTTAATTCTTTTCTTTTAGTTATGATTATGATTTATTTTCTAAAATTAACAAATCTTAAAGTTATAGATATATATGTGTACAATGTATAAGAAAATCAAATTTCTTTCAATTTCTCAACCTTGATGCAATTTCTCAACCTTGATGTCAACAAGGCCATAATAAAAAGACATGAATTAGGATTACAGTCTCTCTTTAAAGAAGATTGTAACAGACAAGCTAATCTTATTCAATTTCCTATGAAAGCGAAAATATGAAATATATATATATGAAAAAAGTATAATCCTATTAATGTTATATAATGCCATCACAGATTAAATTTTGTATTTAAAATTAGTTTATACATCTTGTATATGCACAACATGCATTTTGAAATATGAAATTTATGGTATTTTCAAAATGATCAATGATTAATATAAGTATTCTTCAAGTGTTGAAAGAATACATAAGTAGTTTTACACATTGTCTACTAGTTTTACACATTGTGTACTTTACCTCTAGTACTTTTACACATTGTGTTCTTTCCCTCTTTTGCTTTTACACATTGTGTATTGTCTATTTACCTCTAGTACCTTTACACATTATGTACTTTTCTAAACCTCTAGCTGCTTTACAGATGTCTACTAGTTTTACACACTGTGTACTTCACCTCTAGTTATTTTACACATTGTGTACTTTACCTCTAGTACTTTAACACATTGTGTACTTTACCTCTAAGAGTTTTTCCAAATCTAATAATGGATGATTTTCCATGCTTGGATTCCATGACAACACTTGGTGAAGTTCTTTCTGAGATAATGTATAAGTTCTTGTCACAGTAATTCCTGCCATGGGACTCTCCACAGAGACAAGCAGACGTAAGAATTCCAGTAACGTGGATAAAGTTAATAAACAATCAGAACTGTCTTTACTGAACGTTGTATTTATTCTAACCATTAGACGTCCTAAAGCAGTGGTCTTCTGTTCTAAAACCCTGATAAATACACAATAAATATATACTGAATGATGTATGCTGCGGTCATTGCTTTATTTATAATGGTACTGCTGGAATTAAACTAAATTTGGAGCAAATTGTGTACAACCATCATTTAGAGCAAACTCTTTATCATCTTGAATGCAAAGCATATTCGTGCACATCCTTCATTTGGAGCAAATACTTGCACTTCATAAATTTAGATAAAAATTTTGTACATCCTACATTTAAGGAAAATTCTTAGCCTTATGTCGTAAATACAATCCTGTTCCCTTTTCACGAATGTAACATACCGAATTAGACTATTAACCAGGTTTGTAATAACACGAGCAACACAATGATTGTCACATGTGGAGCAAGATCTGGTTACCTTTCTGTAGCACCTGAGATCACACCCAATATTTGGTGGGGTTTGTGTTGCTTAGTCTTTAGTTTTCTATGTTGTGTCTTCTGTACTATTATTTGTCTGTTTGTCTTTTCATTTTCAGCCATGGCGTTGTCAGTTTATTTTCGATCTATGAGTTTGACTGTCCCTCTGGTATCTTTCGCCCATTTTTTATACAGCCTACATTTAGAGCATACACTTATACATCTTACATTAAGAGCAACTACTGGTACATCTTAAATTTAGAGCAAGTTCTTGCACATCTTACATTTATAGAAAATCCTTGTTCATCTTACAGTTAGAGCAAATTCATGTACATCAAATCTTTAGAGCAAATTCTTTTACATCCTACATTTATGGAAAATTCTTATACATCCTCCATTTAAAGCAAATACTTGTACATCCTTTATAAAGAGCTAATTCTTGGTCATCATACATTTACAGCAAGTCCTTATACATCCTACATTTAGAGCCAATTTTTATACATCCCTACTTACTTTTTTAAGAAGTAAAATCCATAATCATGATCTGTTAACATGACAAGGGTCTTAACACACGGTAGAATTGAGGCGTAATTGTGATCAGCACTTCCCATATGGTCAAGTAAAGCTGTTGTTATCATTACCATATCACTAGGCTGTGGCAGGGAATATGCAATCTGCAAAGAAACGTAATGCAAATGGATTTTTATCTAAATTGGCTGACATAGTTTAGTTTATCAGCCCATAGACATAATTTAGTCATGTGACCGTGACATCATCCATGTTTTTTTCATGGTTTACTCTGGTTTAAAATGGAATTTAGAATTAAATTATAAGAAATAACTGTAATATTTTTTCTGTCTATTCGAAATAACATAAAAAATGTGGTGCACACTTTAAAATAACCCGCTACACGCGTTTTTCAGTGTGCACCACATTTTTTATGTTATTTTTAAATAGACAGAAAAAATATTACAGTCATTCCTTAAATAATACATTTCATGTCTGATATTGTTTGATAGATTTTTGTATGTTGATCAGATATCCAATCAAAACATATACTATCATTTTAAGATATCTTGCACTGTTTGGATAATATCTGGACATAAGTCTTCAGCTTTTGTAAGGTGTGAGTTTTTATCATTCAATGTTCCTTTAAGTGTCTTTGTCTCTGTCGATTTGTGAATTTCTTTCTTTCTAGTCGATTCAATATTGATTACAAGCACATAATTTTCAATATCTTGATTGTACAATTGTGAATTTATTACTCTGTAACAGTTAATAAACCAACAAATTTTACCATTACTTTGATAAGCTTCTTTACTCTGCAGAAATCGTGGAGCTTTTTCCATAAGAATTGTATGGCTAGCAATCATAAGACTTTTTCAACTGAACAGTAAGTTCTACTGCTGTGGATTCTTTTATTTTTGTGGGTATCAATTTTCGTGGATTGATGAAAACCAGCATTTTCGTGGATATTAGATTTCATGGTTTTGCCAATCTCTGTATACAAAGCCTATAGAGAATTTATTATTCGTTTAACATTTGAATTCTTGGCTCACCTTCACCCACATAAACCACGAAAATTGGTATCCAACGAATAATAATGAATCCACAGTATACTAAATTAGCTAGTGTTAAAAAATTTCACTAGCAGGTTATGACCTATTACATTAAGTTTACTCACCTGTTTGTCGGTGAATTCACTACTTCCTGTCAACATGGAAACTTCAACATCACATAAACTTTGGATTATTGACTGAAAAATTAAATTTTAGCTTTAGCAATTAAAAAATAAAGAAAGGAAAATAACTATAAATTTCAAACTGTGTTCAAAACAACAACCTTTTTAACTATGCCAGAACTGACAATATAAAAAGAAGATGCGGTGTGATTGCCAATAAGACAACTATTCACTAGAGACCAAATGAATTTCGTTTGTCCTACATTAAAGGGAAGTCCATCCCTCCACAAAACCAATTACATCCAATTTATATTTTTGAAGTTCATATTTGAGCTCAAAATGAACATTAGAACTGAGAATACACTTCAAAATAAATGTCAATAAAAGTTGACCTCCAAATGTATGGAGAGCCATGGAGCCAAATAACTTGCATCACTTTATCAAACAAGCACCACTTAAAATAAAAAGAAATATAACAAACATTCCATACAGACTCTATCCTGGTGTACAAAGTTTTGGTTGTATTTTCAGTTCTATATTTCAAAATTCTGCTTTATATTATCTATCTGTAATGTTCGGTTTTTTTCTTCAAATTTTCATTAATAATGGCTTCTTTCATTTTCAATTGTTCTTCTTTTTAATTTTTTTTTTTCAAAATTGTTTTAATTCCTTCATCTGATTCTATGTATTATTTACGCCTGGCCGATAAATTTGAACCAGTTAATAGATATAAGATGTACTACAGATCCTGACTAGACTATGCGATTTTCGCTTATGTCATATTTTTGTCAATAAATCTATAGCTGGCACAAAACATGCAATAGGCAGCAGATTTTGCTGGTTGATGGGTCTTATTGAGAACACTGCCAAAATAAATTGAGAACACCTGATTTGAAAAATGCAAAAACTTTGTTTTCCCTATCTTTATAAATAAGAAGATGTGGTATGAGTGCCAATCAGACAACTCTCCTTCCAAGCCACAATGTATAGAAAGTAAAAAGTTATAGATCAAAGTACAGCATTCAACATGAGGCCTGGGCTCACACCGAACAGAAAGCTATAAAGGGCCCCAAAATGACTAGTATAAAACAATTCAAACTGGAAAACCCACAGTCTAATCTATATTACTGATTATATCTTTAACAATAAATTGGAACAAACTTCATATATTAAAACAGGAAAAGGGGAAAGACAATCCAAGGTCAATTTAGAAAAGAAGGAAGACACATTTGTTTTTTGTTGATTTAATATGTAGTATAAATCGTAATTAGGGAGGAAATAACATGTCCTGTTTGAAGGATGTAAAAAACTTGTATTATTTAAAAAAAAATACATTGTTTTGATCAGAGACATTTTTTCTTTTGACGTAGCAATAGTGCTCTGATACATTCAGGTTTTACATTTAAAAGAGGCTTGTTGTATTGGTGATAATACATAAATCAATCATTTACCTGATTACCTGTGTAATCACATGACCAAATAAGCGACAAATTAAACCAGAGAGTGTTTACCTGTGGCAGTGGCACGAAAAAGGAAATAAGTTGAAATCAAAATTTTACTGAATTCAATTAGCCCGAAATGTTAATCAGAATGACAAATGTGTTATCTGCAGTGGTTCTTTCTTCAATATTTTGCTCAGGTGAGTATTTTCAATTACTTTTTTTCCTGAAACAGCGTGGTAAAACCAAAGTGTCCAAATTAAAACATAACATAGATGAGATCTCTCATCCAAAGTCACACCCATATGGGATAATACTTGGACAAATAAAATATTCATGTATAGTCCCCAATTATTTAACAAGTTGATTGGAGAGACGGCCTAATCATACTTATACATGTTCTTAATGTATTTAATTAAAAATCTCATTTTTTTTCCCTACAGTTTATGCTGCAAGACCAGAAATAGTGGATGATATTTTACCAGAGGTTAAAAAACAAGGTCAAACAGCATATCTGAATTGTTCTGTTATAAATTTACAGTCTCCAGCACAGGTACATCTACATATAATCTCCTAGTAAGATTGCAAAACTTATCCAAAAATAAACATGGGGTTTCTATACCTATAGTATAAGTTTTATAGAAATTTGGCAAGAATTGTAGGTGTGAGAGCACTTACAAGATTGGACTGATGGATACACGGACAGATGTTTCCCGAAAAGCGTTATGCAGGGGACATAAAAATAGTCATGGTAGATATGATTGATGGTCAAGGACTATAAAATTTACTATTAAGAATACTAAAAATTTAGCTAGCTAGGCCAGTTCGATATCTATTTCAGCTACATGTTTATTTGGCTATTTAAACTGAAAATAGCACTAATTGAAAAATCAACAATTTGACCCTTTTCCAAACATGGCATATTCAGTCGGGGTCAAATATTGTGGCTGGAGAAGAGAGATTCATCATTGTATTTAAAATTTTTGTATGATTTTGATACTGATTTATCATACTGTGGATTCAATTGTTTTCATCCGTACCAATTTCGTGGATTAAGGAAAACTTGCTTGTTCTTGGATATCTAATTTCATGGTTTTTGGGGAACTCTTGCATACAAGCCTATAGAAAATTTGTCATCCCTCAAAGATTCAAATTCATGGTTCACCTTTACCCACAAATCCACTAAAAAAGGTATCCAAGAATTAAAATGAATCCACTGTTTACTCTTATCCATTTTATCAGTATTAATTTATGTTTAAACAGTTGCAATGGCTAAAACAGACCACACCAACTGGTGAACCAAAACACATTTCCTCAAATGAAACTGTTCTTATTGATGAAGTTGTTGAAGGACAAAGGAAATATGATGTGGTGAAATACGGATCAAACGATAGCGACATATACCAACTGATTGTTGGATCATTAACGGAGACTGATGCAGGGAATTATACATGTCAGATCTATCTTCCAAATCAGAATTCCACGGAATGGCCTCGGGAGTCTGGGAGTTTAACTGTGCAAAGTAAGTTGTAACAGGTGATTAAAGTTTGCCATGACATTGGTTGACATCATTTTAACCCATGCAGTGATACATACATACACATATATACTTCGTCGACTAAACAATTATAATTTTTTGGTCATATATAATGTGAAAAAAGGAGGTTTATAATGTTTTTATAATATAAAAATAATATAAAATTGTCCAGGGTAACTATACATGTACGTTGTCTCAAAATATAAAATTAATATCATAAATTTATCCAAATCTTAGAAAAAGGTAGGATAAGAGACTATGCCAAGCATTACTATCCTATTTGGAGCTGGGTACAATTAAAATTTTTGATTTTAGATGAAGTATGATGGTTCTTTTTATTTAGGAACTCTCAAAATTTATTTTTAACAGACCTATTCAAAATATGGAAAAATCAGTATGTAAAAATTATTCTGGAACTCTCAAAGATTTTTTGTGAATAGACCTATTCAAAATTTGAAAAAAATCAGTATTTAAAAAAAATTCTATTGTTTAATAATAATATGATTAAGGGAAAAGGACAATAAGGTTTACTTAATTTATCAAAAAATGTCAAATGGCAATAATTTTGTTCTAATATTGGTCTATTTTAAAGGCCTTATTACTAGGTTTCACAATCTTTTCATAAGAGTACATCCTAGGCTTCAAACTCAGAAGATTTTGGATATCTTGTTAAAAATAAGACGACTTTGTGTGCATTTTTCAGACTTAAAAGCTTGAAGAAACCCTTGGCCTAAACCTTTGATACAAAATGTTTTGATGTATGTGAAATATTTACATTAAAACTGAGATCAGATGGCACAGAATTTTTAAATCATTTTGTTTTTTTAAAAATCAACAACAAAAATCTTAAATTAAAATTGATTTTTGTCTTCACAAATTTTCCAGTTCCTCCTACTATAAAAGCTGGACATCCTGCCGATATAACCGTACAGGAAGGACAAAATGTCACACTGGTTTGTGAAGCTAATGGAAATCCTGCCCCAAATATAACATGGAGAAGAGGAGATGGATTCCCACTGCCTAATGGTGGATTCCAACAAAGGGTAAGGCAAAACAAAAATATATTTGCTTCTCATGCCAGCTGCACTGACCATGTAAATGGGTTCATTCTAGATCTGTTTTATTTCATATTGTATGTTGAAAATAAAATTGAGAATGAAATAGGATTTTGAAAATGTATAACTTTGCCTTATAAGAACTGGGGGGAAAAGTTGGCACAAGACAGGATGGAAATAAATGTTCTGCAATATAAGACGCAGGATGCAAAAGTGTACAAAAGTACCAATAAACTTTTTCATGTGGAACATGAAAATAAATGATCATTCTGGAAAAAATCCTCTAGACCACACACCCCATCTGGAGCAGCAACTAGTCTTTCCCTTCACAGTTATAACAAGAGGATGAAAGAATAGAAAGCACATTTACCAATTCTGCTTCAGAAGTATTTATGCATCAAACGATAAATATAATTACATCACTTTCAGGGTGGTACCTACGACATAAACCAAATCCAGGCTACAGATCGTGGACAGTTTATTTGCATCGCTGATAACAATGTTAAACCACCAGCATCCTTCACAGTACAGCTTGAAGTCAGATTCGCTCCTTACTGTACACCTGTCCAGGATACCGTGGGTCAAGCACAGAATTTGAGGTTTCATGCAAAATTGGAGTGCTTGGTAGCAGGTAAGCTTTTAGGTTCAAGTAGGGTATAAGGGTAGATAGTTCTGGTGGAATGAACATTTAATGAGTAAAACGGTATTACTAATTAGGTAAATCGGTATGAATTATGATTAAATAGTTCATTAAAGTAGGACATATTGGATCTTTTTTATGACTGTTAAGTTTAGTGTTTTAAAAATATACTAGTCGGCAGGTCGGCACTTCTTAAATATTAGTATATAATATGTATATTTAATGGTCGGCAGGTCGGCACTTATTAAAAATTTGGAAAATATGTTTTTATGACGTAGTAATACCTTTATATTTAGTGGTCGGCAGTTCAGCACTTATTAAAAGTTTTGACTTCCGACCTGCGGATCTTATTTACTTACTTACTTAGTTTTCTCGTTTGTATTGTTTTACATTGTCAAATTGGGGCCTTTTATAGCTGACTATGCGGTATGGGCTTTGCTCATTGTTGAAGGCCATACGGTGACCTATAGTTGTTAATGTCTGTGTCATTTTGGTCTCTTGTGGACAGTTGTCTCATTGGCAATCATACCACATCTTCTTTTTTAATATTGTTAGCAAACATAGATGAATAAGTGCCTACTGCTGACATGCCAACCTTACTTTTAACCATATGTAGACCAATAAGTGCCTACTGCAGACCTGCCGACCTTTCTTTTAAACATACATAGATAAATAAATGATATTAATTCCAATTTCTCTTTTATGTATTTTTCTTACTGTTAAAATTTATCAGTATTTACTTACTGTTACAAATCAAAACATGTTTCCTTATTTTTATATACTTTCAAAATTGAATGTCTCAGCAGAATCTACCGTATAATGAGTTATTTTCCTGGTGTAAAATTTATTGAACAAAGGTATATGAAATATTTTGGCGGTTATTATTTTGGCGAATTCAAAAGTTTTATCAATACCTTTGCATGTACACTTTTCAATTGGCAGAATTTGGTTTCGGGAGTTTGTTCTATCTGCGGAAATCAACGAAAATTTACACCTCGCGAAAATAACCCGCTATACAGTACTTTCAAAATTGAATATCTCAGCAGAATCTATATTATGTCTATAAAAAAATTTGACCTCGTTGAACCTTTAAATTCTTGGTTCATCTTTACCCATGAATTCCACAAAAATAGGTATCCCAGGAATAATAATGAATCACAGAATATTTTTAGACATACTAGTATAAATATTGACCTTTATTTTAAATTGATTTTTCTACTGTCATCGGAAATTTCAAGGATAATATGCCATTATTGTGGTTCATATATGTATATTTTTTATACTTAGCTAATCCTAGAGCAGAAGTTGTATGGTACAAAGAAAACAAAGCAACACAAGAAAAAGAACAAATTCAGGACAATGACAAATACAAATTAGAACAACAAGATGATCAGAGATTGAAAGCTGATGAAAAATGGTACACACTTGAAATAAAAAATGTACAAGGAAATGATTATGGAGATTATTATTGTACAGGCAAAAACAAATATGGAGAAGGTCAAGCTCAATTTCAACTTTTTGGTATGTATATTATGTATCATAAGCTGTCATTGTTCTGCTTTTGGTCATTACCTAGGAAATGTTCAGTGTGTGTGTTTTGTGCATCATAGATATTTATTATGAATATTCTTAAATTTGAAAATAGTGTAAAGGACAGTATTCTATTAGGGCCTTGTTTATCTTTACTTTGAATTTTGGAGAGTAAAGATCAGGGTTTCCCCTGGGTCAATTTCATTTTTCTCCACCTCATTCGCCAAAAAATATATTTTTGTCGCTCTAATTTATTTATGCCAAGTATTACATAAACAGTTGTTTAAAATTTTCCTTCTTTCTAACAAAAACCAAATTCAGTGTGCAGCATTGTTATATATAATTTTATATATCTATCTTTTAAATCGACATTGTAATAAATAGACACTCATTTATAACAAACATTTATTTTCTAAAAGATACTGTAAAATTACAATATAGACCATAAAATCATATTTCTTTTGTTTTGGGAACTCAGGATTAAATCTTCAATACAATAAGTCTATCACATACATCCCAAATAGTTGAAGGATAAAGTCAGAGGTTTTTCTTACTTTTAAAAATTTTTCTTTTCTGGGCTATAGTTAAAAAAAAAGTTGACAATAATTTCTATTGTTACAAGTTCAAGGTGAATTCCCAGTTTATTGCCTGATCTGGGGGAAGTCAGAATCCCAAAAATATTTAACAAGATGGACGAAGTTAAACAGTTATATTTCTTACCCTAATTAAGAGTTTCGTTTGTCACACTTTTCAGAACTTTAAAAACTGTCAAAAATTATGATTGATGTTGATAAAATACATGTAGTTACCAGAAAAATTAAATATTAAGATACAACTTTAAAGCATACTTTTTATTTGATATTTTAGAAACTATGGAATGTCAAGGACCGAACTGTCCATCTGTCGCAGCCGGGAAGGCGCCATCTACCTATAAAGTTTCCATGGTTGTATTTATGATTGGACTCATCACTAGCTTCAGTATCAATAAGTGCTTACAAAGATGAAATTTCTGTCAATAAACATTTCATGTAAAACTGAAGCAAAAAACAAGCATAATACTTGCATTAATACAAAATGTAGACAAGGCAATAAACCTATCTTGTTAATAATAACATTGAAATTTATTTACAACACATGTATATATTCATCAAATTTGTGCCATATATTATTTTTGCAGTTATCTCCCATGCTTATTGATTTTAAATCTTTAAGGAACCAGTTCTATTTTTTAAATTGAGAATGTAAATGGGGAATGTGTCAAAGAGACAACAACCAAACCAAAATGCAGACAACATAATCAATAAAGTCCAAAATTAAAGAAAGGAATTTATAAAACGACTCTGGTAAGTTTTGACTCTTGTCAAACTTCATAAACACCATAAAATAAGTATATATTTAGGAATAAGTATTTGAGGCTTATTTTTTGCTGGCAAATGCAGTTGCCATTGATATAGTTTAACTTTGAGTTAATTCAATTAACAGGTAGATTTCTATTATTGGACTTACCAAATTTAAACAAAACAAAATTTAGTACAAGCAAGTCTGAATAAAACTCCTAACTAAATTATAGTGATGAATTAAACAGAACTTCAATGTCGTTTGATCACTGATGGAGAGTTGACTCATTTGCAATCATGCCATATCTTCTTATATTTATATTAAACAAACGAAAACAACATTCTATTAGTCCAGCAATCAGGAAAACAAGCTTTATGAAAGACTTTTTACAAAGGAAGATAACTCTACCTCAAATTTCAACACTATTGAAAAGTATCTATTACAGTACATATATCTGAAGGGTGATTGACTGCTTATAATTTAAAAGTTACAAATGATAAATTTCTTTTTCAATATCAATTACACTTCAAAGAAAAGACATTTGATATTCAGTTAAAAACATTGTTGAAAAAGTATCTCTTGGTTTCCCTGTCGGAAATTTAAGTATTTCTTCTAGTGATAGACTTCATTTGTATTTCCCGGCACCACATTTTTTACGTTAATTAGAATAGACAGAAAAAATATTACAGTCATTTCTTATAATTTGATTCTAAATTCCATTTTAAACCGGAGTAAATCATGAAAAAACATTGATGACTTCACGGTCACATGACAAAGCAATGTCAGCCAATCAGAAGATGCGTTACATCCCAAATTAAATTATTCATTATGAACAAGAATGTGTCCATAGTAACCAGATGTCCCACTGGCACTATCATTTTCTATGTTCAGTGGACGGTCAAAAATCTACTTTGGCATTAAAAGTATAAGGATCATATCATAGTGAGCATGTGTTCTAATTTTCAAGTTCATTGGATTCAACTTCATCAAAAACTATCTTGACCAAACACTTTAACCTGAAGCTGACGAACGAATGAACAGACGGTTACACAAACGTACGGACACACAGACCTAAAACATAATGCCCGTAAATGGGGACATAAAATATTATTACTAAAAATCTGTTCTGAACACTTGGAATTTGATATAAATTATGCTTACATGCAATGGTTGAACATCCTAACCATCCTGGTGGTAGATTTACAAGACAGAACTATTTTTAAATGGTAAGGTTAAAGATTCTTACCATTTATAATACAGTTATATTCATAGTGTACTTACAACAATACATTCTTGAGCTTGTACATGAGGAAGCCTGTCACATACTGAATTTAAGATTTCCAAGAACTGGGTTAATAGCTCTCCATACTTCTCATCAGAGCCAGTTCTGAAAACAGTCCACATAATTTGATAATATTTTTTATGTTTTGTGTTTGATTATTAATAAAAGTAAAATAGTGAATTAAATTTCTCTTTTAGCAGCCAGTTTGGTTCAGTTTTGTCGAAATAAGAAAAGAAACATTGCTTGTGAATTATTTCACTTGCAAGTGAATAATTTGACCTAATTAAATTCATATTCATATGAAGTTCATTTGAACCTCTTAGTTAGAGATAGGTTCCTTATGGAATAGGCGTGGTTGGCTAGTAAAAGGAAAAGAATGTCAAGATTGAAAGAGACAAAAGGGTAAATCATTTGATTGACAGCTGATTCGATCTACAAAAACTCATTATTGTATAGGTAAAAATGTTTATTAGCATATTATTTTAACCTATAATATGAAATCATGAAGACCTATAAAAATCGAAATTCACCAGTTCCCTATCTATTAATATCAATGTTTATGTTTACATTGGAAGATATTAATGTTGACAGTCATCGGAAGGTCACCTTGATGGTAAACTAGATGGCGTCTAGACTAAAATACACACGAAATTCTGACACATAATTTCTAGTTTATGTATCGTAAATTGTTTATTTGCGACTTTTTTTATTTGAATATACATTTTAGTATGTTATAAATCAATATAAGAATTAGAGTCAAATAAAAGATTGTGGGGCCTTTTTACTGAAGAAACTATAGTTCATTGTTTTCCTAGATTTGACAATATATTAAGCGATTTTCTAACATTGTTTCTGTATGAATATAAAAGAAGATCAAAATATAATATATTGATAACGATTTATATGTGATATTTTTCTATTCGGCGAAAGTCACAAAAATTAGTTGGGTTTACAGTATTAAGTCACCTAAAAAAGTAAAACCAGTCTAGCTTTCTGTGTAATTCTTGCTAGATTGTAGAAAATAAAGTAAGGACAATGATTTAAACTGAAAGATGAGAGCAAAATGTATCAGTATAATAGAAATGGTCAACAAACCCTGCTTTCAGCATCAGATGTAGTGTGGCACATTTTATAGGTGGATGTGCCAATACAAATGCCAGTAAGTTCAGCATTTTACTAGCATAAGGGGAGGCAACCCTTTCAATTCTACTTTCTTGCGTTCCACCTTCCTCTGCCCCTTCTACTGGAAAAGGTTTAGCTCCCAGTGTGTCAAAACTCACAACTACCATATCCAACACACACCTATTAAAAGAAATAAAAGGCAATGTGATTATATTTATCAGTAATAAATAATTTCATGATCTCATAATATGCTTTTACTACAAGTTCAGAGCTAAACCTGAAGCATTCTGAAACTGAAATATTTCTTTTCCCCTTTAAACAAAATTGCAAAATAGTGGAGAGACCGAAAACATTGGCTTTTTCAGTTATTGGAATATGTACACAGCTTTGCAGATTAGAAGGATTATCAAGAAAGTGATAAAGACAAGAGGCTGAAACATCTTGTAAATTGGTTTTATAACTACAAAATTGTCAAATTTGTTCTCAGTAGCAAAATTTACACAATAATATTTAATTTGTAAAATATACAGGTGTTCCTTAGCTGATTCTCTAAGAGGCTTGTAGATCTGCAATTAAGTTTTAACAAACATTTCTTTGAACCTGATGCAATGGACAAAATGTAGATGTTGCTAAAACTTACTTTGTTACCATGGTAGCAGCAGAAGCTGGTTAATCAGCCAATGGCCAAGAGACATGTCTAAGAACTTGTTGTAATGGCTGACAAGTAGATAAGGCTAAAACTTACTTTGTTACCATGGTAGCAGCAGAAGCTGATAGATCAGACAACTGCCAACAGACACGTCTAAGAACTTGTTGTAATGGCTGATAAGTAGATAAGGCTAAGACTTACTTTGTTACCATGGTAGCAGCAGAAGCTGATAGATCAGACAACTGCCAACAGACACGTCTGAGGACCTGTTGTAATGGCTGACAAGTAGATAAGGCTAAGACTTACTTTGTTACCATGGTAGCTGCAGAAGCTGATAGATCAGACAACTGCCAACAGACACGTCTAAGAACCTGTTGTAATGGCTGACAAGTAGATAAGGTTAAGACTTACTTTGTTACCATGGTAGCAGCAGAAGCTGATAGATCAGACAACTGCCAACAGACACGTCTAAGAACCTGTTGTAATGGCTGACAAGTAGATGTTGCTAAGATCCTGATCATCTCTTGTATCTGTGGTGAGAGCGAGTGAAGATGAGCACTCCACAACTTCCTGGTATTCACTGCTAAGCTTATCTCTTCTTCTGTTAGCTTCTAAAATAACAAACACAAGACTATCTCTGTTAGCTTCTGAAATAACAAACACAAGACTATCTCTGTTAGCTTCTGAAATAACAAACACAAGACTATCTCTGTTAGCTTCTGAAATAACAAAAACAAGACTATCTCTGTTAGCTTCTGAAAGAACAAACACAAGACTATCTCTGTTAGCTTCTGAAATATCAAACACAAGACTATCTCTGTTAGCTTCTGAAATAACAAACACAAGACTATCTTTTAGAATACTTGATTTTGGCAAAATCTGCTAACAAGCTAAAAGAAAATTATTTCGCTTAAACTCATAGGTCATCTATTCCCAGAAAATCCACAAAAATATGTACGTACCCTACAAACAATAATGAATCCTCCATAGATATCGTTTATTATTCCTTCAAAATCTCAATTAATTTCCACAATTGTTAGTGAACTTTGAAATGATGTCTTTAAACAAAAGTTGAATGTATAAAATTCCTCACAATGGACCTGATAAGAAGATTCACAAATCATGTCTTACCTCTTCTGTCTGGAGAGGTAAAGGCAAGGGAAGTAATTCTGAAATCATCAACAGACCACTCAGATAGGTATATGGTGCCTTTGTCGTGTACTTAATCAGTTCTTTCATAGTCTTGGTCCAAAGACTCTCAGTTAGTGCTACAAAAAAAAAGAACAAATTATAAATTAATACAAGACAGCCTATTGAATATTTGATCAAGAGAGAGAAATGATAAAGCATACTTCTACCTAACATATTTCATTGTACAAAAATTTACCAAACACATTTAAGTCAGAAAATCTTTGTGTTTGAATATCAAAGATATGCCAATAAAACAGCAATCCAAAAGGAAAATAATAACACCAAAAAGACATGGTCAACATGATGTAAAATATTACTGTTTGGCTCAGAAGATATAGATTCCATTTTAAACAAGATCTTAAATGAGGAATTACATGGTGTGTCACAATGCGTTCTCAGAGGAGTTGCACTCACAATGTCTTAATGTCACAATACTAAAATCAAATTGTCCCATAACTCCTGCAAAAATCATTAAAAGTAAGAAAAAGGTTTCTGTCAAATGGTCTCTTAGTATTGATGTGGCTAGTACAGTCAGGAGAAAATCATTACCCTATACCTGCTATTCAACGCATTTGGAAAAACAGAAAGTGTGAGCAAATATAATGGATTTACTTACCTTCATCAGTGTCCTTAGCTGTAATAACAGGCTGTGTGTAGGCCAATAATGTCCCAATCACATTTTTCTGTATCTGGTGGATATCCTCAATAAAGTATGATGATAAGGGAACAGAACACATGATTGTATGTAGTTCAAATAGAACTGAGAGGCTGGTAAGGTCTTTAAACTAGAAAATATACAAAGTATCTCTTAAAATAAATAAATTTGATCAATTTCCTAAATATTACACTATCAAGCATCCAAAAAATATATAATGGTGATAACATAATAATTTGTTTATTAAGACAATTTTGATTGAATTGTTTTGATCAGGTAAATTTACATTTTACCTTCTAAAAATGCTATTTGCAATGTCTGGTGACATTTCCAATGATCTAAAATTTTACAAAAGACTGTGCCATGTCTGCAATTGCTTCTGCACAGCAAAAGTGTATGGTGACTACCAAAAATTAGGCCATTAACCAGTAAAATACATTTTTTTTTTTTTTTTCAAATGCAATTTCCTGATCAGCCTTCAGTGATTATTATAAGTAATCTATGTTCATATCCATACATATGGACATTTTAACACACTGAGGTGCAGCAGACAGGTGTGCAGGGTACTGAAGGGTGTTAAAATATCAATATCTATGGATATGAACGTAGATAACAAATTTATTGAGAAATTCGACCACCAAGTTTTACAAGAAACCAACTTTTTTTCATTTTTTATTGATATTTGGGAATTTGACATATTTTGAACAAGGTTGGTGGACCCTGCAGGTAGACAAATATAAGAAATTTTTAATGTAGAGAGAAAGAAACTGAAATGGGTTGAATTTGGCACTCAATGAATGAATGACCCGTTTTAAGAGAGCTATATCTCTTGCACTTTAAAGACACCCTTGTAGATTTCGAAAAAGAGTAGGCTAATGCCACTACAAGGCAGCACTCGCACCCGCAAAGTGATTAATATAAGTTGCAAAACTTGTTTCCCAATCCACTATAAATAAATATGTTTAAACTAATGTTGTGAGATTTACATCATTAACGACATGAAATCAATGTGGGTCATTTGCATAGCTAGGTCAGTAGTCCCATTCATTGACAATGTGGCAGCATAGTGATGCATTTGGTCCAAATGAGCGTAAATGATTTGGAAATTGTGCATGAAGTTCCCCTTAATGTAATGGGTGTTTGCGAGGATATGGGTAAGCAACATCCAACGGCTTAAGATTTTGTAACGATGTGCGTGAACCAATCAAAATCTATGAAATATACTTAGCAAAGGATAATAGCCAACTTTCACAAACCTTGTTTGAATAGTCAAGACATGTAACATTTATTGATTAAATGACATTTAATACCACTTTTAGCACTGTTGGACTTTTTTGACAGCCACTTTTTATTGGTAGAGGAAGCCAGAGTGCCCAGAAAGAACCTCCTCCATTGGTTAACATTTAATATAGTTTGTAGCATAATTATAAATATTACTTACCTCCCCTCCTCTGGATGATATCAGGAAACACAAAGTAGACTTGACAATTTCTAGACAAGGTTTAACAACAGCCAGATAATAAGTCATATTTTCTGAACTCTGTGGACATCCCTGCTGCCATTTTCTGATCAATATATCATTCACTTTCTGGAACAAATAAAACCAGATTTAATGTTATGGTTCTTTAAAAATACCTGTATCAGTTAAACATGTGAAATTACATTTACCTAACCTAATAATGACTTCACAGTTCAACTAGCAAGCAAGCTAACCAAAGATATGACTATTACTTGCACACTTAATGCAATTTGATAGCAAATTGATATATCATCTTAGTAAATAGATATATAGCCTTCAGAATTAAAAGGTCAGTTTATCCCTTTCAACAATAGTATATGATTAAGGCATAAAAGAGCCCTATAGTATGACCCAAGTTAAATGCATTAAAACGATTTATTTAATATCTGTGAATGCTTAAAATATTTTGGGTCTTTTGGTTTTTTAATTGTTCATTAGATTACATGGTAGTTATTTTGTGATACAAAAAAGGCTCATGATAATAACTGGACACTGTCTGTGTTTTCACCTAAAAATCCTTGAGTACAGACAAACATGTGCCAATTAAGTAAAATGCATTGTAATCTTACCTGTAGAATTGTTATAAAGATAGGGAAAGCATCTTCTCCATAAACATCAAGTAAAGCATACTTATATTTTATTTCTTCTGGGACATCTAAAAGCATTTACAATACATCTCACTATATACCAAAATATTGAAGAATGAAATAAGATACATTAAATAAATATTGTACAATGACAGAAACTTTCCTGGTTTGTTGTAAATGAAATGAAAATTTAATATGTATTTATAAATGTTTATCATTAAGAAACCCCTTCATACAAAAAGTAGAAGAAAAACAATGATAGAATTGTCTGCCTATCAATTTTGATATACATATCTTTTCATGTTGTTTTTTGGGGGGGAGGGAGATTAAATTCATGTTTGTACTGGTTGGGTTGTTTTTTAATTTTATTTGAGTAAATTCTTTTCATTCAATCATTAATGGTCATGTTTCTTTTTTTTTATTAAAAATTCTTCCCACATGGAATACAACAGTTGTAAGTGGGTGTGTTATATTTTGTACATGAACCTACCCTCGGGGTACTCTGTTTCTTTAGGTATGGTCATATGTCTCAGTATTCTACATGTAGTTATGAGTGGGCGTGGTATTTTCTGCATTCCTTCGACCACCTGTTTTAGTTGTTGTACAGCAGACGACACACCATCATAATTGTAAGATGTAATGTATTTGATTGGAGCCAACCATTCCTGGAGTTCTAAAAGTTTACTACTATAATCTACAAAGACAAAGTCATAAATATCAACAGGCTTTCTGTAAACTTTGATCAAAAATGAAGTTGACTCGAAACTAAGGAATAAAACAAACTTCCCTAAAAAAGACACCTTTATGTCTAAAAAAAAGAAAAAAAGATAAGAAAGAAGACAAATGCAGATTATCTTTTGGTAAATAGTGTTGAGGGCTAAATTAGATTGAGCATATTGTTTTTAATTGTTTTTTTTTAAAGTTTCTTCTTTATACATCTTGGTTTGAATGCATTCATTTAATGGTTTAACCCAATCACATACTGTGACTAGTCAGGTTATCTGGATCAAGTGTTGTCAGGTGATGTTTATCTTTTGTTTGTTTGCATATTTTCTGAAAAGAGTTTTTTCGTGGTTGGTGTGGTCTGTCATTTAAGTTTATTCCTATTCTTCTTTCATTTTTACTATATAAAAAAATTGTTGTCAATGGTTATATTCACTTTCTTCTCTCTATACAAAACAAATACTAATGTTACTTTTGTAAACTCAAATGAAAAAGTTATTCTAATCAAGACTTACTACAATGATTTCATTTATTAATGAACTGTGAATTGCAACATCACTATCAATCCTAACATAATCATTAATTTTGTAAAACAGTCTATCTAACAAAAATGTGTCCATAGTACATGGATGCCCCACTTACACTATCATTTTTTATGTTTAGTGGATTTGAAATTTGGGTCAAACCGCCAATTTGGCATTAAAACAAGAAAGATCATATCTTGGAAACATATATAAATTTCAAGTTCATTGGACTTCAACTTCATCAAAATCTACTTTGACCAAAAGCTTTAACCTGAAGCGGGACAGACAGGTAAACAAAAGAAGGGAGGAATAAATGAGCGGAAGCACAGACCAAAAACATTAAGCCCATAAATGGGGCATAAAAATACTGATGTATAGTTTTTGACAGTACCTGCTTCACAAATCTGTACAAGTCTGTTACTAAACTTCTCCAGTAACCCAACATCACACGAGTTCCTGATCACCAACAGAAGTAACTGTAAACTATAACTGGCACACACACTCTTCTTTAACTTAGCATCTCTCTCTTCAATTCCTATAACGTAAACAAAAGTATATGTTTAGACAATTGTTGTCATCAAATTATTGTTTTCAATGAATATTTGCTCTGTTTTTGTCTATGTTAAATACCAGTACCAAAATAGTATCTAATGTACACACATTTTTCAATGGTTTTTAACCCATTAAATCCTTTCACAGCCATGACATTTTTTTAATATTCAAATTTTCTCTTATGTTTTTAAAATTAAGAAAGAATAATGTATGCATTGTCGGGCTGCACATTCCACATTCCACATTTAAAGTATCGGAAACATTAAGTATGTGGCTGACAGATCCAAATACGATTCACACATAAGAGCTCATCACTGCACAGTCTTTGTCCAAATATAAAGTTATTTTATTCAACAGGTCAGGAAAAATGTGTTTAATATCTATTTAAAGAGACTACTCTATTTTAACCAATAAACATCTAAATTAAGCTTAAATAAAGATCATATTTTCAATGGGCTATCTATATTTCAACCAGAACCCTACCACATATCTTTTTCTAATCTTACCAGTAAGTTCAATGAATGGTAATAAAGATTTGATATTATAATCAGCACTAAACACTCTGACAAGGGCGTCTCTTCCCACAGCTGTTACTGTCATGGTATATAAGTTATGTAGTGTGGCCAAAGCTCCACTGTCATCAAGCTCAGTATCCTCTGTAATTAAAAGAATTATCGGTAATTTGTATATTTTCCTTTTGATCTTACTGCCTTATATTTTCGAGTATTGAGATTTTTCAATGTTTTAACCTTGATAGCTCTGACTAAAATGTTTAAAACCATTCCATAGGTGGTTGATATGTAAAGCAATCAATTTTCTATAGAACTTAAACAAAATTCAGGAAGTTAATTACCTTTATTATGGAACTCATTAAGTTGATCTATGTATTGAAGTGTCTGTAGATGATGTATCACCTCTACTCCAAATATCTGTAGTGGGTTGTCATCCGAATCATCACGGCCATAATCCTACAATCACCAATACAAATACAATTAACACAGAACTTAAACTGGCCTTCATTTACATTATGAAACTCTACCTATGTCAGACTATACTCATGTAAACCTTATTGTATACCTAGTACTAACACTAGCCCTAGAAACTAAGCTGAAACTTAATCCTAATGTACATTTTTATGAAAAATCAAACTTTATAAAAATGTTTTATTTTGTTATTCAATGCCTGTTTGGTTTACAATGTAAGTCTTCTTATAAATTGTGGAAACATTGTACAAGATCTTTAAAACCTCTTACTCCTTTAGTTTTAAGTTTTGGTTGATGCTGTTGATGTTGGATTGCTGTCTTATTTATAATTTAGTTTTCATTTTCTTAAATACTTTGATATCGTGTCTTAACAATAAAATTGAGAAAGGAAATGGCATGAATGGGGGATGTGTCAAAGAGACAACATCCCAACCAAAGAGCATCTTTGAGCTCCCCTTTTTATTCTGCCATATCATTTAGTACACATATACTTACTGGTCCATGAATCAGGAATTTAACAATACTGTTCGTGACCTCTGTCTGAGAGCTGAGATACAACAGTCCATGATGAGTGTGTAGAAATAACTGCAACAGATTTATAATGGAGGACAAAATTATAGGATGGTTCCCTGTAACAGGTGAAGAAATAAGAACCAGTAGACTCTGTAGCAGGTGACATTTGTTGGCATAGTGATACAGATTAGGATACGGATCACTGATTGGCTCAGCTACTTCAAACATGGTCTTCCCTGGCAATCCTCTCTTTGGCTGGGACTGAAACAAAACAAAAAAACTTTTTCAAACTCTGATGTGTACACTGATGTTTTAAATTTATCTTTTAACATGCAAAAACTTATATATTTGTTATGAGAACCTTTCCCCAACCTTAAAAAAAAAGAAAAATCATGTGAGATTGTAGCTTTAAAGTAATGGCTTATTGACACTTTTTTCAATTTTAAAGTAAATTTGCTACCAGCTTTCATGTCTATAATTCCAAATGTGGTGAAAAAGAATAGAATTAAATATATGTATGTCTGTTAACACTCATACTTACAATTAAATGCGGTGCTATAGAGAAGACTTTAGTTATGTCAGCTATGGTTTTGATCATCTCCTGACAGTCCTCATTACTTATGTTGTCATCTTTGCTGATATCAATACTTATAACCCTATCACAGAAAAAAGAAAGAAATTTTAACAAGTTAAAAAGTTTACAATACAGTTGTTAGACTAATTGTTCAGTTTATTGGATTATTGCTAATCCACATATATTTACTTAAAGGGGACACACAATTTTCAAAGAACTACTAACAGATTTCACATGTATAAAGTTGAATTCCAAAGACAGTGAGACACTTTATTGATTCTAAGTTTCTTACTGAGGGTGTGTCAGAATAATTTTTAATGCACAAGTTCCATGTTTTTTGAGAGAGAAAAACAACATCAGGTATTCTCCAGATTTAAAACAAGAATGTGTCCCCAGTACACGAATGCCCCACTTGCTCTATAATTTTCTATGTTTAGTGGACCACGCCATTGGGGTAAAAACTCTAATTTTGGCATTAAAATTAGAAAGATCATATCATAGGGAACATGTGTACTAAGTTTGAAGTCGATTGGACTTAATCTTCATCAAAAACTACCTTTACCAAAAACTTTAACCTGAAGCGGGACAGACGGACAAACAGATGAACGAACAGACCGACACACAGGCCAGAAAACATAATGCTCCTCTACTATCGATGATTTCCTGGTTTTGACAAATTATGCAAACAAGCCTTATGAAAATTTGTATTTCATTTAACCTTAAAATTTGTGGTTAACCATTAACTGTAGAATCCTTTAAGGTAGCACAATACAAAGATTTTTTTTCTTCCAATCACTAACATTTGAAATGCTGTAACTTTCTTATGAATGCATAGAAAATAATAAAAGAGGTACATATAGATAGATAAAAGATTAATCTTTTAAATGAATGTAATATTTTTATTATTGAATCATTATGTAATCAATTATTATGTAATAAGTGGCAAAATCTGGGTAAGGTCACTTGAATGAATTTAGCTCTTTCATCTCTTTAACTATACAGAAAATTTTAACGAAATCTTAATCAACACATCATGGGCTTCAAAAGGGTGTCTCAGATTGTCTCTATGGTATTCTATTCTCTCATAAATCTCCAATTAGTGAAACATCATTACCACATAAAAGAAGATAATGTTTAATTAGGTGTAAAATTTGTTCTATACATTCTATCTGAAATCTGAGACACCCTTTTGTAGATAATGGCCATAGGAACAACATATAATAAAATCAAGCCTCTAGGGATACCTATGCAGAAGCTAATTTCATTTGAAAGTGGAAATTTGGGGAAAAAATATTTTAGACACCGTTAACAATATAATTGGTTACATAATTGTTGCATAATGCTAACATTGCATTAATTTGAAAGAGTAATCTGTAAGCTATCCAAAACTACCACTTTTATAAATTTTCAAGCATTATTAAGAAAGTTACAGCTTTTTAAAACTTAGTAGTTGGAGTTATAAAATCTTTGTATTGTGCTACCTTAATAATAAAGAATCTACAGTAATAAACAGCCTCCAAATGTTGGATTACTATATTTACCTTTCAGTGAATGATGTTAACCTGCTCATAATTTCGTAATAATGGACTTTCTTAATGATAGCTGTTAAGGCTACCATAACTCTAACAACCTGTTAAGTAGATAAATAATTGCTACTATATTATATACAGATTAAATTATTACTAAAATTGAGTAAGTGAATATGTACATTCATATCAAAAGCAACTTTAAAATGTTCATAGATTCAGAAATAACTTTTATGTAGTGAATTTTAGGTGCTTACCCTTCTGGAGCACCTGAGATCACCCCTAGTTTTTGGTGGGGTTCTTGTTGCTTATTCTTTAGTTTTCTATGTTGTGTCATGTGTTCTATTGTTTGTCTGTTTGTCTTCTTTCATTATTAGCCAGGTGTTGTCAGTTTATTTTTGATTTATGAGTTTGACTGTCCCTCGTGTATCTTTCATCCCTCTTTTAAGTGAAAAAAAATTGTTTTCATCACCCCTAAATCTCCCTGATTTATGAATAGAAGAATCCCATACATTAATGCATCACTTGCTGTATAAGCCCAAATTCAATTCATGACCACCATTCTTTTATGCAATTCCCCATCTTAAAAAGTGTTTAGAGGGAAAACTCTGAAAACAACCATTAAATTTATAATATCAATGATCTTATATTTTATGACAATTACAATAGTAAATACCTGTTTTGTCTGCATTATATTTACGATTCTTTGATAGCAAGTTTCTTGACCTGTGTTGTCTTGGAGACTATGTTTCCCTAGTAACCAATCCATACCACAAGACAGCCTTGTTGATTGGTCTAGAGCTTGAACAATTTGTAGTTTGACAGAAAAAGATGTATACTGGTCTGTAAAAATGTCTAACAGCTTATGTTGTACATCTCTGGACTGAAAACAAAGAGGAGGATATATATTTAATTTTATATATAAAAGAAGGTGTGGTATGATTGCCAATGAGACAACTGTCCACAAGAGACCAAAATGACACAACCATTTACAACTATAGGTCACTGTACGGCCTTCAACAATGAGCAAAGCCCATACCGCATAGTCAGCTATAAAAGGTTCACTTTTAATATTGCCCTGTATTTTTTTTTATAAAATTGAGAATGGAAATGGGGAATGTGTCAAAGAGACAACAACCCAACTATAGAACAGACAACAGCACTAGGTCACCAACAGGTCTACACTACATTTCATTAATGACTTGCACTTTAAAGACACTTGTAGATTTCCAAAAAAGAGCATGCTGATGCCGCTACAAGGCAGCACTCTCACCCACAAAGTGGAAAGGGATTAATATAAGTTGCCATACTTGTTTCCCAATCCACTATAAATAAATAGAGAATATCATAGGGCTTTTTCAATATCGCATCTGTATCAACCCAGGACACCAATATAATCCCAAGAGCTTGATTGAGGGTTGATACGGTGTGTGATATTGAAAAGCCATATCATATACACTTTATTATATACATATACCTCAAGTAGATTTCTTGTATGTGCAATGACATCATACAGATAAGGAGTTTTGAAATGACGTCATACAAATTACAGGTTTGACATTACGTCATACAGATTAGGGATTTGATAAAGCCTTTGCAACAGTGACTGCAATAGATGATGTGACATCATACATATTAAAGGTGTGATAAAGCTTTTGCCACTGTGCTGATATTGATATTATCACGGTTGGCTGATACAGCACGCTTGCCATTGATTGTATTACACATACAAAGTATATAATAAATATATTCAAACTAATACTAATATTCCTGTTTATAGTATTAACTAATAATACAAAGAAACCAACCAGGACGGTTAAATGCACCCGATTTCGTATTCTTCAAATTCAATCTGATGCTCCAGAAAATATGTTAACCAAACATACAACCCTCGAGATATAACCACTTTTACAGATTACTGGCCATTCCCGATAGTTTGATGAATGAACACATAGTAAAAATTCAACATAGACCAGTGATATTCATACTTTGTCCTTAACTCTCGGCGACCGAAACATTTTACAGCATTCCTGATGCGATTGGAAGCAGTACCTCTGGCCAAGAGAAGCCAGTTGAAATGGTACGGAATTGCTGATAATATGTCATCTATTTTGGGGAAGAAAGTTAACAGAACATTCAGACCACACAACCTATACAGTCTATACACAACCTGACAACTTATTGTATCATTCTTTCCACGATGCAAGAGGACAGACACATGTTGGCAGAATAATTTTAACAAACATTTTCACAACAAAAACATTTTATTTTATTTTAATTTCTTTTATAGTTTATTTACATACTTAGGCGACACCAATTTAATATCTTGTTCTACAGATTTTTAGACTTCAAAAATTGGGGCGAGCGAGCGATTTGAAAATTTTAATAAAAAAATATTTAATTTGAAAATTTTTGAGGCGAAGCCTAAAAAGTAAAGGCGAGTGATTATAAATTTTTTTTGTAAACATAAAATAGTAGGTTTTGACTATATTAAAACTTGATTTATCACTTGTACCTTGACATTTCTTTAATTTATGAAATATTTTTTCCCTGTTCATCAAGAAATAATTGAATAATTAAATCTGGTCTATGTATGTCATGTATGTGTGACTGACAATGAGACAATTCTCCATCCAAGTCATAATCAGGTTCAGAACAACCCCTTAATGTTATGAATATCCCTTTTATGAGGGGTCATTATATAAGTTATAATATATTTGTTTTGTAAAAACACTTAAAGTACAAAAGGGCTAATATTTTCCCAAAGAACTATAATATTTGGTATTAAATGGTCAAAATGTGTCCAAGAATTTTGTAATATAAATTTCCCGGACTTTAACCATGTTATAAACACATTTTCTTAAACAGTTTAATATTATTCAAAAATTATTTCAGAAAAGTGGTTTAAAATATAATGTATTTCTCCTCTTTTTCAGTAAAACATTCTAAGTTGTCAAAGGTTTTGTATAGTAGCACTATACAAATCCTTAGTATTTCTATTTTCTTTTCTACATCAGTAAACATGGTAAAATGACCCCTTCAAGGCCCTTGTATGAGGGAAGGTTATTCCCAACCTGATAATAACAAACATATGTCAAAGTACGGCCTTTTACAGAGAGCTTTGATCCAGACCAACCAGCAACCTACAAGGGACCACAACTTAGTATTGTACACAATTCGAACAGGAAAACCATCTATCTAATTTATATTTCCAAACGGGAAAATACCAATGAACCACATCAACTAACAATAACGGCTGAACGACAGGTACCTGAATAAACCTGGACAGGTGCACAAACCTGCAGCGGGTATGATAGTCACCATACATTATAATTGCAGTTGAAGGCAAATCCTTCAGAAGTTTTTTGTACTTTATTTTAACAACGAACATTTTTTATAGGGAATACAAGCTAGGGGGAAAGAAACCAACATTTTGTTCTGTACTGGTATTTCCGGTTATATATTTATATCGGAGCACTCCCAGGTGAAATAAATTGGTTTCATGCTGAAACAAATATTCTCGCAGATATTTACAGCGTTGTGGGGTACTGATAGGTTTAAAATCGTTATATAAAGGCTAGACTGTGATTTTATAAACAAATGTTGCGATCTTTTTATAATATTTACAAAACAAAAACGGTGCTGGATATGGACATGATTTCATTTCCGGATGCGGGAAGCAGGAATATAATAAAAATAAAAAAATTCTGTTTTGAAAAAAATAGGTGCGGGCGGGTCCGTCGAACAAGGAATCAAATTGGTGTGGCCTTACAATGACCTTTCACTTTCACTTTCAGTACGTTGCTATTAATAACGTTACTTACCATTGTAACATTGCGACGTTTAAATTTTTACAACCTGATTTTGTACTTCAACATGATTTTATGTATTGTTTTTATCCTGATGACGGTGCCTAGGCACGGAAACATGTCAATCAATAAATTTCTGCAGCAGTCCCTAAAGTGTTGTTGTTATAAGACTCTCTACAGATTAGGGATTTGATAAAGCCTTTGCCACTGTGCTAATATTGATATTATCACGGTTGGCTGATACAGCATGCTTGCCATTGATTATATTACACATACAATTTAGCTGTATTTACTAAGTATATAATAAATATGTTCAAACTAATAGTAATATCTATTCTAATATGACGTCCTTATTACGGTTTGTGAACAAAGCCGTTTTCTAATGAGCATAATAAATATGTTTGACACATGCGCACGAACTTACTGTGTTATTATTTCTATCGTTATCCTTTAAAATGTATACATTTTAGTAGCTAGCATAAACTTTTATCATATATTTTTATAAAACAACATATATTTACCCTGAATGCGGTTTTTAAACTTATCAAATATGAATTGTAATGCACTGACTCCTCGAGGAGGAAACGGGAAAAGCCAAACGTTTTTTCTCTATTTTCTTACGCTTCGACCTATAAAAATACTGCATTTGTCCTATTAGAATCGAAATAATTCCTTCATGTCATGCTCTATGCTCATTTTAACATGGGTAGGCATTATATTTGACCACATTTTACACCTCGCTAACGCTCAGTGTAAAATATCGACAAATATAATGCCTACCCATGTTAAAATGAGCATAGTGCATGACATGAAGGAATCATTTCTTAAATAAATAGTCCTGTTTATAGTATTTACTAATAATATAAAGAAACCCACCAGAACGTTTGTAGCTACAGCTTCATCACAGCTACACAGACTGGCAGCCACTCTGATACCCATCTTTAAATGACGCACTTTATAGGCTGCATCAGGCTGGCTGATAACCTTCTCTAGATTCAAACCCTCTAATGTCCATTCTGTCAATGTATCTAAGATATCTGAAATAGAAAACAAGAACATCTATAAACACAATGACCAATTTAATTGTTTGATCCAAAATATTTCATTTGTAATAAAATACGTCTGAACTTCTACTTTATCTGTAGAAAATGGAAAATTTGTAAATAAAAGAAATATTTTTATGAATGAATCAGAAGATTTTACGAGTAAACTATAGGTCAAAATAGATAATCTTCTAACCAAACCTGAGAAGCTTCCTTGCAAAAGATAAAATCACTTTTAAAAAATCAATGATCTAAAAAAAATTATCCCATAGATAAGATGAAATTTCAAGCCTTTAAATTTTATACTGATATTATATTGTATTGTATATTCAGAGATAACACAGCAATAGATTGGGAAGCTGTATAGTTTTCAGTAAAATAAAAACCTAGAGAAGGAAAATAATGGCAGAAACAACTGTAATAGGCAATTTCACAAATTCTTTTAAATTTCCGGTGAACTAAGATTTGCCTTACACAATCCAAAGTAGAGATTTCAAAATGCATCTGTACGGTTTTGAAATTTTAACAATCCTTACCTTTTCTGTTGTCCTTGTATAACAAATAAAACAGTCCTTTTGGTAACAAACCAGGGACACTCTCCATCGATTCAATCCATCTAAAAAATAATTAATCATTGATTTAAAAAAAAAAATAACAAAATAATGAGAAATTAAAACATATCAGCTGTCAGGGAAAGCAGAAAATAATATTTTGATGCAGAAGAAAAATTAAAATCTGAAACATTTTTTATTTTTTTATCTCATTGCTATAAGTGGGAGCTGTAGAATTATTTTAAACTTAAGGCTTTTTAAAAAAAAACCAATAATATGTTTTTCATCTGCCTGATTTTCTGTAAACATTCTATAAAACAAAATAGAGTTCATAGAATATCTTACTTAGCATGGTGATCAGCATCTGTAAACTGTTCAATAAAAGTCAGTAATGTAACGGCTTCTTCTGGCTTTTCTCTGTGTTTAATCAAAACTTGTTTCTCCTGTTCAAATTTCGTTTGAGAAATGTCAGGAAATGTCTGTAAAAAGAAAACAAAAATTTCTTTATCTTAATAACAAAACAAATAAGCTTAATCTCCTGAGTTTTTGTTACTCTATTTTTTTCCTTTTTTGATCAACATAATTAGGTCTAGTTATGCTATCAAAATAATTGATCATTCAGTCAAAAATAAACCAGTTTTCAGAGATAAAAAACTGATTGAGATTTTATTGTTCTATGAAAGTACAAACAACTTTTCCATAAAGCTGGAAAAAAACAAACAAACAAAATAGTTAGTTTGCATATTTCACTAAAATTTTCAATTAATGTTTACCAATTTCAAATTAAACAAGAAGTTTCACATGTTGTCTTGCTAAGAACCGTCTATTTATAATTCTATGTGTTGTCAAACATGGGAAAAGTATGGCAAAACTATTTGTTATATGAATAAACAAACAAGGTGATATCACTCCAACAGGTAAACAAAATTCTCTCCTCTAACAGTGGGGATGTGAACAACTTGGTACAAGACTTAACCATATTAATGAAATAAAACAAAAATAAATATCACAAATTTTCCCTTTTACTTGTCAAATGAATCACTTTTTTCACTATCTTACCTTTTTTCATAGAAGAAAAACTTAAAAAAAGTCACTTGAATTAATACCTTAAAGTATCCAGGAAGGATATTTATAGACTTACAGTAAGTGGTGTGACTTCAGCTCTAAATGGATCATAATTGCCAATATCATATGTCCAAGAATCATCTGTTAATTCATCTGTTATCTCATACATATCCATACCCTGTAATAACATTGACAATACTATATCTAATGTAAACTCTTTCATGTCTAAAGGTGTAAACAAATTCTACTTTCATTTTCATTTTTGGGCAATTCCCTACTCTAAAAATAGAATTTTCATTTTTTGAAAATACCATTCATGTTGATATTATATTACATTGTTCAAAACACAATTTTGTTTGTTTTTTAAGATAAGCATATCTTAATATTTTTTTTAAAAGTATTTTAAGAATATGATAATTGATGATATTTCACAACAATACAATTTAGAAAAAAGAATTAAAACTGATTGTTTTTATATAGGACAGCTAGCTAGTGAAGGATGAAACATTACTATCAATCATTAAACTTTACTGAACAATAAATTTCATTGGATGCATTTAGACATGTTTTCCTTCTAATAAATATTAAATACACCTCCATAACACAGTCATCAGAACCATTGTTTGTCCTTTGATGGTTTAATCATTTGATTTGATAAAGATGGGCCAAATATGACCTTGAAATTCGAACTTTATCTTAAAATATAAAAACAGCCATAATTTGGTTCTAAAATGAATTCAAAACTTATACTTCATGTACTTAAATATCAAATATCTTCAATAGATTGCATTATAAGCTATAAAGTCAGTACATTTTGGATATATATATCATTCAAATAATTCTGATTTGTGCATTTGTGGGACATGCAAGCTTGAAGAAACTCTTGGCTGCAAAATAGGATCCAAAATGTTCTGCAGCTAAAAATTGACGTTGATGATATTGAATCAGTAAAACTTTTAAGATCAAGGATGGGGCCAATGAAAAATAAGTTAAAAACTGTAAAGAATCATTGAAAATTTGACCAAATCTATTGTTACAACTTAATTAATGCTTACTGCAGTATTCATTTCTTCATCATTTTTAAGGTGATGTGCCAAAAAGAAATTATTTGGTATAAATAATTATATATAAACTATATCTGTGTGAAATTTGTAATATTTTGGCTGAATAAGAAAAACATCAAATTCTTACAGCCAATTTTAACCCTTTGTGAACTTATGCCTTTAAAAATTCAATAGCTTTGACTGAATGTAAATAGACTGGTTTCAGTTTTGCAGACTGTTACTATAGAAACAGTTACTATAGAAACAAAGGTCACTTACAGCAAGTTCTGATGGTTCCATCATGTCTTCATCTGATGAGATATTTTCATAATTATCATCCTGAAAGTAAAATAAACAAAATTAAACTTTGTGTTTTACCTTAAGTCTACTTTATGTGATAAAAGACAATTTTTTAAGAAATGAGATTTTGAAGAGGCAGGGAAATCATGTACATTTGTAAGTAGTGTATATAATTAAAATATTAATATTTCTGTACATTGTACATAATTACATAAGCCTTGTTGGTCTGCTCTGGGCTTGAAAACATATGCTTTACTCAACATTGAATTTCTTTAACTTACAAAATGAAAAGTATATGAGTAAGATATAACCCATCATCAGAGGAGTGAGTACTTAAGGTGGTACCCAACACTTTCACTAAAATTAATTTGGCTCCTTTAATTTTCATAAAATTTTATCAAAGTATTTACTTTGACACTTTAACAACAAAATTTAAATTTTAAAAATTTTGAACTAACCGTTTTGTCAGAAAAATTACACTGGTTATATAGCAATTTGACAAACACCAATTTTGATCATTAAGAAGCTTAATCTTCCTTTTACAACACAACGTAATTAAAACATTAAGCTGACTTTACAGAATGATCTCCCTGTAGTGTTAGGAACCACCTTAAGAGTACTTGAATTACCTATAATTCACAATCTGATGAGTGTTTAAAAGCATACAAACAAAATGTATTAATTAAGAAGCGAGAGGTAAAATATCGGCAATAAAGCGACAACCCGTTGTAAAATCATGATATATTCAAGCCCCCATGAATTATTTTGATTCTAATAGGACAAATACGGCTATTGTTTTGGATTGAAGCGCTATAGATTGAGGCAAATATTTGCCGTTCTCATAAGTAAACGCACTATTAAATTAGCGTAAAAGAATGGAGCAAACTAAATTAGTAACATAGTTAAAGTGTTTACAGTAACATATTTAGAAAGTGAATTTAAATTACAATTTACTTATAATGCCTTATATGTTTGAAAACATCGGCTTATACCACATTTAGCATTGTTTGTTTACGTTTCCTTGTTGTGATGATTTTTGTTTAGGCAAGTGTGTATTTTCCCGTAAAATGTTCATATTCTTGCGTCATCGTTCTATGATCTGGGGTATCTCATTCATAAAAAAACATATGACGTGGGAGTATGATTGGAACAGCCTGACAATATATTCATATTTTACCACGGGTGTGTACTCATGGCGTTTGAAGGACGTCATGTTACAATTTGTATTTCACCATCTGATAAGCAAATACATTACCTGTAGTTCTCCATCAGATGTCTCAAACATTCCTCCCTGGTCAGGGGTCAGTGGTTCTAGATATTCCTGTTCCCCATCATCCATAATGTCTCCTTAAAAAATAATATTAATTCCTAAATTACTATAGGAACATACTTCCTACATTACTCCTAAAATGGTATTACATATTCCTAAACTACTCCTTAAAAGATAATATATGTTTCTATATTACTGTTCAAATTTTTATGACAGTAATTAACAGTTCAAAGAAATTAAATAAAAAAGCACATTAAAATTTTTGACATTTAGGCAACTAAACACAATAAATCATTAAATTCATCATAACACTCACTCAATATTTGATTTTATTGTTTGAATATACATCTTAGTATGTAATAATGAATCAAATATGAGAATTTGAGACAAGCTGATAAACATATCTCATATGACAGTAAATGTCAAAACTCATATAAAATAATTAAATATCTTTATGCCTGGCATAGCAAGACTATCTTATATAATACAGACCTGGATTATGTTCCTCTACTGGTGGCATTATGGGAAATTCTCTCATAGGTGGAGGCTGTATAATACCAATAGGTACTGGAGCATCTCTAAGCTGATGGATAACTGTTGGTACCTGAACTGCATGAACTGGTGGTTCCTCAAATGATTCTGACCTTGACCTCTGTGGTGATGGTGAAGGTGACCTTGGATGTGCTGGCTCTGGTGACCTAACAGGTGTCATGTTTGGTGTATTTGACCTTTGCCTCCTTGGTGATCTTCTAGGTGACCTTGATGGTGACCTTCTAGGTGATCTTGTACGTCGTGGAGACATAGATCGTCTAGGAGTCCTTGATCTAGCAGGAGATCTTGAGTATGATCTAGATCTTGACCTTGAATGGGACCTTGATACTGATTTTCTTGCAGGACTTCTATTCCAATCTCTCTCACTATAATCCCTAGATTTTTCATTTTCTCTCTTCCTAAATCTTTCCCAAGCTTCCTTTTTTCTTCTTTCTTTTTCCCTTTCTCTGCTGTTATCTCTTACATCCCGATCATGTGAGTTTTCACGGGAACGTTCATATTCGTCTTTCTTTCTATAATCATAAGAATCCCTTGACCTATCATCATATCTATCAAAGTCCCTTTCACGTCTGTCATCTTTAAAGTCTCTTTGAGAACCACTGCCTTCACCATGACCCATTAACTTCGGACTCTGTATAAACTCCCCTAATATATCTCTATGCTGTGGTGGATGACGATCCTCTGGTCCCCTGTATCCTTCTCCAGCAGTCTGCCCTGCAGGTGATATCATCTGTCTCTGTGAACCAGGACCAGTTTGAGGGGGAGGATGTGACATTTGAACCATGGCCTGCTGTTTTTTCTGTAAGTTGACTTGCTCTTGTATATAGTCCAGTGGATGTTGTGCCGGTGGAGGTTTGGCACCTGGGCGAGTTGTCTCCCATTCTTGTAGTGGTATTTCTCCAGACACTGCACTTCTTGGTTCAACAGCTATTAACATGAAAGGGGAAAAAGAACATATTAAGTTTGAGGAAGGATGTATTTTACTGTGTAAGAGCTATGAAAAATCTGCTTAATGATTTAGGAAATAAATGTTTTTTGTCTTTCCTTTCACAAATAGTTGTCAGAAGCTATTTTCTTATATTTGTTTTCATTCATTTGACATGGCTCACACTATAGGGTGACATTGTTACAAAAGTAGGCTTTATTTCCCTTACTTTGCTTTTTCAGCCATCAATTTTCTCCAGGGATTAAAAACAGCTAATTGTTGACTTTTCATTGACGTTTATCAGTTCCAGTGCCTTACAAGAAAATAACTGACTTCTAATTACAATTTTATACAAAAATTCTTGATTTAGGAAATAATTTTATGGCTATATTCTTGCATGCTTACTCTGAGGTTTAGCCCTGGGCTGTGGTGGCGGAGGACGGGGTGGGGATGAATGATGATCCTGCTTTACAATGGTCAGTTCTCCATACTTACTCTGAGGTTTAGCCCTGGGCTGTAATGGCAGAGGAGGGGGTGGGGATGAATGATGATCCTGCTTTACAATGGTCAGTTCTCTATACTTACTCTGAGGTTTAGCCCTGGGCTGTGGTGGCGGAGGAGGGGTGGGGGATGAATGATGATCCTGCTTTACAATGGTCAGTTCTCTATACTTACTCTGAGGTTTAGCCCTGGGCTGTGGTGGAGGAGGAGAGGGTGGGGATGAATGATGATCCTGCTTTACAATCGTCAGTTCTCTATACTTACTCTGAGGTTTAGCCCTGGGCTGTGGTGGAGGAGGAGGGGGTGGGGATGAATGATGATCCTGCTTTACAATGGTCAGTTCTCTATACTTACTCTGAGGTTTAGCCCTTGGCTGTGGTGGCGGAGGAGGGGGTGGGGATGAATGATGATCCTGCTTTACAATGGTCAGTTCTCTATACTTACGATGAGGTTTAGCCCTGGGCTGTGGTGGAGGAGGAGGGGGTGGGGATGAATGATGATCCTGCTTAACAATGGTCAGTTCTCTTTACTTACTCTGAGGTTTAGCCCTGGGCTGTGGTGGCGGAGGAGGGGGTGGGGATGAATGATGATCCTGCTTTACAATGGTCAGTTCTCTATACTTACTCTGAGGTTTAGCCCTGGGCTGTGGTGGAGGAGGAGGGGGTGGGGTTGAATGATGATCCTGCTTTACAATGGTCAGTTCTCTATACTTACTCTGAGGTTTAGCCCTTGGCTGTGGTGGAGGAGGAGGGGGTGGGGATGAATGATGATCCTGTTTTACAATGGTCAGTTCTCTATACTTACTCTGAGGTTTAGCCCTTGGCTGTGGTGGTGGAGGAGGGGTTGGGGATGAATGATGATCCTGCTTTACAATGGTCAGTTCTCTATACTTACTCTGAGGTTTAGCCCTTGGCTGTGGTGGCGGAGGAGGGGATGGGGATGAATGATGATCCTGCTTTACAATGGTCAGTTCTCTATACTTACTCTGAGGTTTAGCCCTTGGCTGTGGTGGAGGAGGAGGGGGTGGGGATGAATGATGATCCTGCTTTACAATGGTCAGTTCTCTATACTTACTCTGAGGTTTAGCCCTGGGCTGTGGTGGAGGAGGAGGGGGTGGGGATGAATGATGATCCTGCTTTACAATGGTCAGTTCTCTATACTTACTATGAGGTTTAGCCCTGGGCTGTGGTGGCGGAGGAGGGGGAGGGGATGAATGATGATCCTGCTTTACAATGGTCAGTTCTCTATACTTACTCTGAGGTTTAGCCCTGGGCTGTGGTGGAGGAGGAGGGGATGGGGATGAATGATGATCCTGCTTCACAATGGTCAGTTCTCTTTACTTACTCTGAGGTTTAGCCCTGGGCTGTAGTGGCAGAGGAGGGGGTGGGGATGAATGATGATCCTGCTTTACAATGGTCAGTTCTCTATACTTACTCTGAGGTTTAACCCTGGGCTGTGGTGGAGGAGGGGGTGGGGTTGAATGATGATCCTGCTTTACAATGGTCAGTTCTCTATACTTACTCTGAGGTTTAGCCCTGGGCTGTGGTGTCAGAGGAGGGGGTGGGGATGAATGATGATCCTGCTTTACAATGGTCAGTTCTCTATACTTACTCTGAGGTTTAGCCCTTGGCTGTGGTGGCGGAGGAGGGGATGGGGATGAATGATGATCCTGCTTTACAATCGTCAGTTCTCTATACTTACTCTGAGGTTTAGCCCTGGGCTGTGGTGGAGGAGGAGGGGGTGGGGATGAATGATGATCCTGCTTTACAATCGTCAGTTCTCTATACTTACTCTGAGGTTTAGCCCTGGTCTGTGGTGGAGGAGGAGGGGGTGGGGATGAATGATGATCCTGCTTTACAATGGTCAGTTCTCTATACTTACTCTGAGGTTTAGCCCTGGGCTGTGGTGGCGGAGGAGGGGGTGGGGATGAATGATGATCCTGCTTTACAATGGTCAGTTCTCTATACTTACTCTGAGGTTTAGCCCTGGGCTGTGGTGGAGGAGGAGGGGGTGGGGATGAATGATGATCCTGCTTCACAATGGTCAGTTCTCTATACTTACTCTGAGGTTTAGCCCTGGGCTGTGGTGGCGGAGGAGGGGGTGGGGATGAATGATGATCCTGCTTTACAATGGTCAGTTCTCTATACTTACTCTGAGGTTTAGCCCTGGGCTGTGGTGGCGGAGGAGGGGGTGGGGATGAATGATGATCCTGCTTCACAATGGTCAGTTCTCTATACTTACTCTGAGGTTTAGCCCTGGGCTGTGGTTGAGGAGGAGGGGGTGGGGATGAATGATGATCCTGCTTTACAATGGTCAGTTCTCTATACTTACTCTGAGGTTTAGCCCTTGGCTGTGGTGGCGGAGGAGGGGGTGGGGATGAATGATGATCCTGCTTTACAATGGTCAGTTCTCTATACTTACTCTGAGGTTTAGCCCTAGGCTGTGGTGGAGGAGGAGGGGGTGGGGTTGAATGATGATCCTGCTTTACAATGGTCAGTTCTCTATACTTACTCTGAGGTTTAGCCCTGGGCTGTGGTGGCAGAGGAGGGGGTGGGGATGAATGATGATCCTGCTTTACAATGGTCAGTTCTCTATATTTACTCTGAGGTTTAGTCCTTGGCTGTGGTGGTGGAGGAGGGGGTGGGGTTGAATGATGATCCTGTTTTACAATGGTCAGTTCTCTATACTTACTCTGAGGTTTAGCCCTTGGCTGTGGTGGTGGAGGAGGGGTTGGGGATGAATGATGATCATGCTTTACAATGGTCAGTTCTCTATACTTACTCTGAGGTTTAGCCATGGGCTGTGGTGGCGGAGGAGGGGTTGGGGATGAATGATGATCCTGCTTTACAATGGTCAGTTCTCTATACTTACTCTGAGGTTTAGCCCTTGGCTGTAATGGCAGAGGAGGGGGTGGGGATGAATGATGATCCTGCTTTACAATGGTCAGTTCTCTATACTTACTCTGAGGTTTAGCCCTGGGCTGTGGTGGCGGAGGAGGGGTTGGGGATGAATGATGATCCTGCTTTACAATGGTCAGTTCTCTATACTTACTCTGAGGTTTAGCCCTGGTCTGTGGTGGAGGAGGAGGGGGTGGGGATGAATGATGATCCTGCTTTACAATGGTCAGTTCTCTATACTTACTCTGAGGTTTAGCCCTGGGCTGTGGTGGCGGAGGAGGGGGTGGGGATGAATGATGATCCTGCTTTACAATGGTCAGTTCTCTATACTTACTCTGAGGTTTAGCCCTGGGCTGTGGTGGCGGAGGAGGGGGTGGGGATGAATGATGATCCTGCTTCACAATGGTCAGTTCTCCATAGATAGCAACAGTGATAGTATTGTACCATCCCTTTAAGATCAGTCCATCTGTTGGTACCTGCAATACATAATCATTAACATTATTAACCAAGATAAACATAATATAAATATTTTAAAATGATTTTTTTATTTTACTGATGTTCAAACACATAAGGCCACGGTTTTTTTATTTGTTGGTTTACGGATCCGCCGACCCGATTTTGCCGATTTTCAGAATAAAAATAAAATTGACTTTTCATGCTTTTTTTATTCCCGCCGACCCTTTTAAATGCATTATCCCTGTAAAATAATTAAAATTTTCTTTATTATGAAATGAAATGCATTAATCATTAACAAAGTTGACTGTAACACTTTCTGTTGTGAAAAATAAAACGATAAAACTTCCAATTTACGTTTCTAAAAATAGAAAAATCAATTATAACTGACCTTGAATTGTCTTTTGAGCAAATAATTTTGTGGAACGAAACCTGTGTTTAAAATCACTTACAAAATAAGTTCGTTTCCCTTATTTGTCATCAGTCCGTAAGATGCATCATCTCAGAGAAATAGACTTGTCCAAATGTGGACAGGTGGAATACATCAATTAAAGTACTGAATATTAACAAATCTTTTGAAATTTTCTTGTTTCATAGATAACAAAAAATATCGATCATTGGGATAAAAACCGGATTGCATGACAACTGATTAATCCGATATTGTCGTTTTTCCAGTGGACAAGTCTATTACGTTTTTCAACACGTGTGTTGAAACTTATTTTTGTACGACGTTTTTCTTTTTTTTACTTTATCAGTTTTTGTGCTTGAAGATTATTATTCACCAAGTTTTCTGGAATTGATTGAGAGCTACGCGAATCTGTTTTTCTTGTTTGTGAAATGACGATTTAATTTCGTCTTTGTCCGTGCAACCCCCCCTTTTTACAGGAAATTATTAAACGATGTCATGCAATGTTCATGATCACTGATTAATAATATTTCATCAAACTTAATGTTAAGAAATGATGACAAAACAGCAGATAAGACAAACATTTTGTTAGTAAGGTGAAATATATATTTATTTTGCGTATTTTTTCTGTTTTGAAAGATATTTTTTTTCTTTTTTTTTCCGACCGACCGACCGGACTTTTTTATGCGAAAAATCCGTAAACCAACAAATTAAAAAACCGTGGCCTTAAATGGAGGTGTTTTGGACGTATCGATATAAGTAAACACAAAAGCGTCTTCTATGTTTCGTATGCTTTACTAGTCTATAATATATATACAAGAGAGACGTTGGCAAGTGACGACGTTGCGGGCCTATTGTTACGTAAATGGTGGTAAAACGTTAAACAAATAAAAGGGATAAAGTGCTTAACTGAAACTAAAACTAATTCACAACATTCTGGGGGCCGCAAAATGCAATTACTGTTCATGTATTGGTCATAAAAAGGGTATTGAAAAAACACTTTTAACAATTAAAGTTCATATTTCCAGTGGCACCAGTTTCACAATTGGTCTTGTGGTAATCAGTCCATTTGATGTCCGAAGTTTGACTGCTCTTACGACTTCATCTTTCCCGGTGATCAAATCTTCTATAACAGCTAGTTTCCACATCATTCTCGGTGAATTGTCCATGATTTGTACGACGGAACCGATTTTCACATGTGCGCTTTGGTCTCCGGCGACGCGATGAAATTCTCTTAATCCGGTGAGGTATTCCATTCTCCATCGTTTTGCAAAGTGTTCAATTAAAGTTACTTTATGGTTGTAACGTTTGTTTGCTTCTGTGAAATCTACATTTAAATTATTGTCCTCTAAATCAGAATTGTTGTCTTGCGATAATCTTCTTCCCTGCAGTAGATGTGACGGTGTTAGCGGCTCTGGATCTCGAATGTCGGACGACACATACTTAATCAGACGATCGTTGATTACCCGTTCGATTTCTATCAAAGTTGTTCGTAATAGGTAAGAATTTACTTGTGATTTTCCGAGCACTTTTTTTAATGTCGTTTTCGTAATTCCAACTAGTCTCTCCCACCATCCACCGTACCACGGTGCTGCTTTCGGAATAAGTTTCCAATTAATTTGAATGTTCATTTCCTTTCATGTGAGGCAGAAACAAAGGTTGGTGCATTATCGGAATACACAGTACTCGGAATTCCTCTCCTACTTACGAATCGTCTAAACGCTAATTTGAATGATTCGATTGTCATATCTGTAACAAGTTCTAGGTGTACGGCACGAATACAAGCACATGTGAATAGGCAAATATACGATTTTGCAACAAGTCCATTATCTTTAACGAATAGTGGTCCAGCGAAATCAACACCAGTTGTCGTAAACGGTATCATATCGGTGACTCTATCCTTTGGTAGCGGAGGCGAAATTTGCTGTGGAAATGCTTTTCCGGTCACTTTTCGGCACTTTACACATTTCTGTACGATGTGGTTAACGCATTGTCTAATGGAAGGTATCCAATATGATTGGCGGATTTGCGTAATTGTCTGTCCAGCACCAGAATGTAACATCTGCAGGTGCGCGTTCAATATAACTAAGTCCGTAAATTGATTTTTCTTCGGTAGTAACACTGGAAACTTAGCGGAGTCGTCTAACTGTGAATTGTGTATGCGCCCGGCGCATCGAATAACACCTTCTGTATCTATGAATAAGCGCAGTTGTCTTACTAACGGTAGATTCTTGTCATGTGACGGGTTTGCGAGTTGCTGCTTTTCATTACTGAATTTTTCATTTTGAATATCTGTAATCCATGTACGAGTTGCGCGGTCAATTTCATCTTTTGTTATATCTTTTCCGTGTCTAGCATATTTTCTCAAGTTATACGGTCGCTAACTTTTACATATATTCACAAATTTAAACACGTAGCATGTAACTCGTAATAACTTCTTCAATGACGAGAATCTTGATAGATCGATTATTTTCGAAATTCCATTTAAAGCACAGGGTTTTGTCTTTTCGCTGTCATCTGTTGTCGTTAACAAAAGAGTCTCTTGTTTAATTTGTGGGGTCCATGTAGGCCAACTGTTCTCATCTGATATCCATGACGGTCCTTGCATCCACAAAGTCGATTCTTTGAATTGCGTTGATGATATTCCTCTAGTTTGAAGGTCGGCTGGATTTGAGTCTGTTGGTACGTATTTCCAGTCGTAGTTTTGTGTCGTTTCTTTAATTTCTAGCAAACGATTCTGAACAAATCTTCCAAATGATTTTAAAGACGAAATCCAGTGCAGAACGATCTGACTGTCACTCCATAGTACTGTGCGTTGTGGTTTTAGGGTTTTTGTGAGGTTTTTAGCTATTCGAGCTCCTATTACTGCAGCCATCAATTCTAGCTTTGGTAATGTCATTTTAGATCGCGGAGCGATCCGTTTTTTTGCAATTACGAGAGAAGAAGTGTTTCCTTTACACAAGTAGGCACTGGCTCCATAAGTGTGTTGGCTGGCATCAACAAAGACATGTAATGTGATTTTCTCAATTTCGTTCTCATTTTGATTGTTGAAATAATGTCGTGCGATTTTCGTATTAACTGTTACATCTCGGATGTCATCTAAAATTTCATACCATGATTTAACTATGTTGCTAGGCAACACCTGGTCCCAATCGTATTCTTCTTTCCATAATGTTTGTACCAGTAGCTTAGCTCTTACGGTCACTGGTCCAAGAATTCCGAGTGGGTCGTAAATTGACGATGATTTACTCAATATTTCTCTCTTTGTCGCTTGTGAATTATCAATATCTATACGATCTTCATTTAATTTCGCAAATGTCAATATGTCTGACTTCACAACCCAACGCATTCCAAGAATTTTCGTCTCGCTATCTGTATCAAGTATGTTTGCCTTTGTAGCTTCGTTGCTAAGTTGATTGCTATTTGATTTCCATGTTCTCAAATTAAATCCTGCATTTGTCATGAGTTCTCTAGATTCTTCAAAGAAATTTAAGGCGGCTTCTTCCGTATTAACACTTGTAAGTACGTTGTCTACATACAAATCTCGCTTGAGTATCTCAGCTGTAGCACTTGTAACCGTTGACAAATGTTTCAATAATGTAGCGTTAAGAATAAATGGCGAACATATCGCTCCGAATAAAATTACCTTGAATCTGTAAGTATCAAGTTCACTCTTGGAGTTGCTTGGGTCTCTAAGCCAGAAAAATCGGGTGGAATCGCGGTCTTCTTCATCTAGTCCAATCTGGAGGAATGCTTTCTCAATATCAGTTGTTAAGGCGTATTTCCCTTAGCAGAATCTTGTAAGTATATCTGTTAGCTTATTAAGCTGTGGCGGTGTAGAAGAAAGGCAATCATTTAAGCTGGGTGACTCTGAATCTTGACGACAACTGCAATCATATACTATACGTATCGGTGTAGTCGATGAATCTTTTTTCACTGGGTGGTGCGGAATATAATGCACTCGATTAGAAGTCTCATCCGGGGTCTCAACCTTCTCTATAAAACCTCGATTTTCTTGGTCGTTGATTATGTTACCGTATATCTTAAGCATCTCTGGTTCTTTAGCAAGTCGGTTTATCACGTTATATGCTCTCTTTCTGGCGATCATCTCGTTGCTCGGCAACTCCGGATGTTCCTGTTTCCATGGGAACTTGGCGATGTACCTTTTGTCTTTTAAATGAATGTTATTCTCTTGGTAAGTGGTCATTTCTTGTAAGTCTGTTTTCGCTTTCACTTCGCTGTCTGTTTCTGTTCCTATGGATTCGATTTCCCAAAATTTATGTATTTCACATTCTTCTAGTCTGTGTGGGGTCAAAATGTTCATAATCGATGACGTTGATTGGTTGTTACTGTTAGAGTTCATTTGTGTAGGTCCTGATAGCAAGTATCCAACTTTGGACTGTACAGCGGTTGGACGGAACCTCTAATTACTCTGTCTCCAACTATATCCCAATAATAATCGGCGCCAACTAAGACTGATATCTCAAAATCCTCGTCCTGTAAAGCTGTGTGGGCTAACTTCAATCCATTTAAATGCTTAAAACTCGACTGGTTCCTTGCGTAAGTATGTATTGGATAAGCAATCTGTGGTACTATAAGAACTTCAATAGGGATAAGCATATTTGTCAGACCTTTTATAAAGATAGTAGCAATTTGTAAATTTCTAACCTTCTTGTTGGATTCACCGAAACCGGATATCGTTATCGCTTCTTTCCTATGTGGTCTCAGGTTCAATAAATCGGCTATCTCTTGAGTGATAAAGCTTCGCTGGGCTCCTTCGTCGAATAGTATATTGGCGGTGTTAAAATGTGTCTTGTCATACGTGATAGGCGCTATCGTGGTTTTCAACAATACCTGCGATCTAACTGATGATGTGGATGAATGCATACTTGCGACTGCGGCATCGGTATCTGGTTTTGATGTACTGCTATCTTTAGACTTGGTATACAGGTGTGATTCATTCTTTGAACAAATACTGGTATAGTGTCGTTTTTTACAATTTTTACAAGTTTTATCTGATTTGCAATCTGCAACTCTGTGATTTCCTAAGCAATTGAAACATGCCTGTTTCTCCTTAACAATGCGTTTTCGAGCTTCAATTTCCGTAACAGTTTTACAAGCTAATGGGGCGTGAACTCCTTGACAAAAGATGCACGGCTTCTTGGTTATGTCTCTTTTCCCTTTCTGATTTGCGTAGTTGCAGTTGCGATTTGTACCCATAAAGAATGCTGATGTGGGTGTGTAATTTGGCTCCATATCATCACCGTTTACCGACTGACCCGCTTCCTTAATCGTTATCTCATGTTGAATAGCTTGCCGTAACGACGGCAAGTTCCAGTGGTCACCTCCGTGGGCACGTACCATGTTTTCTCGTATATTCCCAAGTAATTTATTTAATATTATGGGCACTAAAAGGCTTCCGAACGACTCGTGAGACTCCCCTATACTTTCAAGGCCACGGATGTAGTTTTCCATACTGTCGTAGAATTTTTTCAAATTTGTAATATTTGACGTTGGACTAGGAAGGCTGATTAAACTCTGCATGTATGTTTGTACTATCTTATGTGGTTGACTGAATCTTTGTTTCAGTACACGTAATGCTTGTCCGTAATTTGTGTTAGTTATTTGTAGACCTGCTATGCATTGGGTGGCTTCTCCGAACAGTTGAGATTTCAAGTAATTAAATTTCTGCACATCGTTTAAAGACAGGTTATTGTGTACGGCAGCACTAAACGAATCCCAAAAGGGTTGCCATTCTAACATATTCCCACCGAACGTTGGTAAATTTAATTTGGGAAAGTTGTGGTACATGCTGGAGTTTGAAAAAACGGACGCTGACGTATTTGCGTGCATGAAACTGGGTTGTGGCTGACTTTCTTGATGATTTGTGTAATTAATAAACTCGTGTGCATTTGGGTTTAGCAATGACTTACTTGACTGTTTGACTGTGATTTCCGATTCCTTAATGATTTTTGAAAGTTTAGTTACACTCATTTCTATGTCATATGTGTATGCTTCCTCTATTTCTTCGCTCACTTCCTCTTCCGATAGTTCCTCCACAATCTTCTCGTTTAGTTGATCGATCGTTTCCTGCTTCTTCACAATAAGTCCTCGAATAGTTGAAAGTTCGTCATATTCCTGCAAAAGTTCCTCGGAACTCGGTTCCACTTTCTTCAGTAACTTTGTAAGAACTCCCCGATGTCCAGCTCGTCTGGTCTTCATATTCGCGGTACTCATCTTTTAAATTCGTATTCTTCTGTTTTTGCCACGGCACCAATGTTTTGGACGTATCGATATAAGAAAACACAAAAGCGTCTTCAATGTTTCGTATGCTTTACTAGTCTATAATATATATACAAGAGAGACATTGGCAAGTGACGACGTTGCGGGCCTATTGTTACGTAAATGGCGGTAAAACGTTAAACAAATAAAAGGGATAAAGTGCTAAACTGAAACTAAAACTAATTCACAACAGGAGGTGTGCATGGCCACAGAATTTTTATTCTTTTCAAATATTCTGTCCAGTGTATACATTTTAAAGTTGTCTTTCCAGCTAAAAATATATATTTACATTTTCATTCTTCTTTGAAAAGAAAAAAATATTGTTATAGAATTGTCAATAACAAAGATGAAGTGTATATAATTTAAGCATAATCTTTATGTATGATTGACCTTGGTAAATAAACTTAACCTGTATTGTACATGTACCTACCTCACTGTCAGTCTTCAGTTGAATATTCACATTCTCTTTGTAATCCAGCCTGATCATGTAAAAAATAAAATACAAAGTCTACCATTTATTCTTCACTGTTTAAAACCCAAAAATATAAGATATCCATAGGTGAAGATACTTATTCATGATATTTTTGATAACTAGAATTCCTTGGCTCTAACAGCTTAGACGAGAACATATTTTCTTGTCCATATTTTCAAAAAAATATTTTTTCATTGTTTTTTCATATTTCATCTAATTTTAGTATTTTACATCAAACTTATCCCAGAAAACCTAGCAGCATATGACAAATATCTTATAACAAACCTCTGTAATAGATTGGTTCAGTGCTAAATGTCCTGTTGTGTGTACAAAATGTATAACAAATTTTCACATGCAATGTATCAATGGGATTGAGTAGGTGAAATATCACTTGTAACTGGTGAGGTCAATGTCAGGGAAACAGGTTTGTTTTTTTTGTCATTTTATTTTTTTTCTTCGCCAATCATTTAATAAAACAGATAAACACATTGTTTGTACATGAATATTAGTGAACATTTTCTTAGCATTGAATTCACCTTTGAAAACTCATGTAATACATTTAAAAAAAAAAATTAAACAATATATTATAGAAATTTCAAAAAACAGATTTAAAGTTATACCAGAAAAAAATTGCTACAGATATGGTCATGTAAAGTAACGTTTTTATTTTTTCTTAAAATTTGTTAAAATATTAGCTAACTTACACTCCAAGACTCTCAAAGGTTGCTGCATTAGGTTTACTCAGGTTGTTGACAAATAATTCTAATTTGAATATAGATGGGTTAGTAGCCCTGAAATAAACAAAAAGAAAATTAAAGAATACTGTTGAGTCAATTGTTTATTGGATACCAATTTTCGTGGCTTAGGGTAATATTGTACATGTATGCTCATTAATTGATATTAGATTTCATGGTTTTGAAATAATCTTCTTACAAGACTATAGAAAATTTGCACATAGTCAAATATAAAATTCCAGATTAATGGAATTATATTACTTACTTACTTAATTCTTGCTATGCCTTATGGAATTATATACAATATGTTAATGATTTTTTTTATTCATCAAATACTGTAAATTTCAGAAATTATTGCAAGGTTTTTATAATCGCGAAAAATGCGACAGAGTTATAAATGCAATAATTTAAACTCGCATTTTCAAAATATATTTTGAATGAATTAAACAGGATTTTTCTCAAAATCGTAAACATTAAAATTGCATTTTTAAAAGTCTAAAATGACAAAATTGCAATAATAAATGAATGCAATAATTTATGAATTTACAATAATAATCAATCCACAGTAGAAAAGAATCTCTTAAAGAATTTTGGAACTTGCTATTATTTCAAGGTGTTTCAAAATTAAAGCTTTTGCTAGATCTATATAAATGTACCTGACTTAATAATGTCATGTCACAATTGTTTTGTTTTTGTGTATAATACCACTTTAAACAACATTGGCAATATCATGGTGATTGATTCTTATTGGAAGCTTGTGTACCTAGAGAGAACACAGACATATTGCAGGAAAACTGACAATCCTTGTGGAAGCATGTGTTTATTATGATCAGGATAGTTTTGAATGGAATTTCAAGTCACCATGTTTAAAGTGGACAGTGATAAAAACAATAAATGAACTAAACTTTGGACTTTGATCACTCTGAGGACTTAATGTTACAATTGAAATAGTAAGGAAAACATCCTGCTGATTGTTGCAATGTAGGTCTTATGGTTGCCATGTTATAATTTTCATTTTTTTGTCATAGTCACAACAGTAGTATAAACCCTTCAAATATTTGAAATTTCTTGTTTCAATAATAACCAATACCAAGGAACATATATTGTAAATATATAGATTGAACAGATTAAGAATGTTTTATTTTCTATGTTCTGTTTTAAAACTTTACTGAACTGCAGATCAAGAGTATTTTTATCATTTGTATTTAGCTTCAAAAACAGTTCTTCCCTTTAAGATACTATTGTTTTTCTTTTTGAATACCACATGTAAGTGCAGCTCTGAGTACATGGTCAACACATGAATAGTATGTTGTATTCAAGACATTGAAGTAATCTTCTAACTACTAAATTTGTGAGTGTACATGCATATGTATCTTATCATCAAGATCATTATTCTGATCCTTTTACTAGATGTAACTTGTATCTTACCCTAGCCTTACACCTCCTGGTACATCTGCTTCTACTTTGGTTTGAAGGGGGATAACCCTGATTTCCTGAATTATTACTGGCCTTGGAAACTGTACCAAGTCTAAATTTAACTCCTATTAAGAGAATTAAAAAAATTGCATAAAAAGTCTCCAGTGTGAAGAGGGACACTGTGGGGGATATAGATTTGTTTTAGTGTTATAGTAAAATATTCAATAAATCGATTCATATAAGGTAGAGATTTTTTCATTATAAACTATAAAAGGGTACAAAAAGCATCCAAAGTGGAAATGGTCATGACCTATACAAAATTTTGGTAGCCACCTTCTTTTATTTACAGAGATAATCGACCATCACATGGATAGAAACAAGTGCCTGTGCCTATATAAATCTAATCAGGTGAATCAATACACCTGATCGCTATTTGTCCGCCATTACTGGATATCACACAGGTTCCCGTAAATTTTTGACATCATAAAACAAAATATCTGAAGCCACAATGGAAAAGTGATTGTTGTTGACGTCAAAACTTCAAGCGGCTGGGTCAGCCGGGATTAACGATAAGGTGTATTAATTAATTCATATGTCACCATGTTGACCAAAACACAACAAAGTTGTTTCTAATTAACAGCACATGAATAAATGTGTACATAATTTAAGTTTGTACAATATTTAAAAATTATTTGAAATGATGCTTTGACACAATTCCAACAATGCAAACTAAAAAGATAATAAATGCAATATTTTTAGATCCAGTTTCATTTTAAAACTAATAATACACATCAAATGCGGCTATTTTATGTTGCATTCAATGGATTCAAACACGAATGACAGATATTTGTGTTTGACATTGGAATAAATGCACTCTTTATAAATCATTTACCTCAGCGCTTTCGTGAGAAAATGTATCAAAAAACAATAACTCGGGTTCCTGCCCGGTGTCAGCCATTTTTAGGAAATAGTAAATGATGGATCGAAGATGGTTCGGTACAGAAAATCCGGAACGAGAATAATTGTCTTCGCTGTCTCAATATTTGGTGAATTGTCGTATACTATTGATTGTATTATAACCCATATTTCGTGTTATTCACACACTTCAAGTCAAAAGAAATATGCATAACAAAAACGACCAATCAATACTAATCACAGTGATCGAACACACCTGCATTGCTATTCCCATGTCACAGGCACAGTCCCACATTGAAAAATATTTCCCTATACTGTATAAGATATCATAGGCGGAATTTTAGAGGCTTGGGTCCGTTCCACTCCCCTTTGTGGAAAAAATATGGTTGGTTATATAGGGAATCTCTGTATTTGTTGAGCTTATCGCGGGAACATAACGTTCCAACTATTGTACATGTTGATTGTCGACGTCGTATTGTCAGTGACGTCGACCTGGGCGGAAATACGAACTTCTATAAATGTTGAGCCGAAATATTTCACTCAACACGATTTTATAACAACATTTTCGTTTAATAACACCTTATATCAGTACCGTTGTGCAAATCTTTAGACTGATATATATATTAATATATATATATGACCATACAATAAAACCTATCTTAATGAACTGCAGTGAAATTACAGGTATGTTCAAAACTATCTCTGCAGCATGCCAGAAAGAAAGTGAATATTTATAATACAGCACCTTTACATATGAACGATTTTTTGGATGAATCCAATTTAAAATATATTTTAGGTTAAACAAATAGTCTTCTTACTTTATAGCTGTGCTAGGAGAGCTTGATATATTCCCTTTATATTTTTCAGTTGTATATAATCAATTATGAAATCTCGGTTCAGAAAAAAAAACAATATGAAAGATGGTTTACTATATGATACCTTTATGTGTAACAAAAACATGTTCACTAATAATATTGAATGCTTTAATTCATCCATACACATACATTTTTTTTTCAAAAAGCTGAAATATTCATATTATTTGGAAGTAAAACTTGACTTTGTTATCAAGTCAGTTAAGCAAAAACTTTGTTATAGTTTGGTAAAATTTTGGAACACAAAAAGAATAGATACAAAGAGTAGTATTAAAATTAGATTTTTATTTCAAATTAAACAGATTTTGATGAAATGTCGTCATATGTAAAATCCTAATCAGTACTGAGCCCACGATCTCAAAATAGAAAGAGACAAGATATAAAACTTTGTATATAGCAAGATACCATTTTAAAGGATTTGTAAGAAATGTAGTTGAAGATGAACAACATTTCATTACAAGTTGTCCAGCATGTACAAAGATGATCTGCGGGGAGATGTTTTTCAAGGAGAGATTTTTCAGTATTTTTGCTATTTTTTCATATCTCTCAAATGAGAAAAAAATTGTTTTGTTATGTATATTTGAGAATGTGTCTGTACATAAATATTAAGGGAACTATATGTGTATATTGTTACAAGTTTAGATGTTAAACGAAATGTGAATGAATACATGTTACTTAACCAGATGCGGATTTAGGGGGGGCAGGGGCCCGGGCCCCCCTTTTGGAAACAACATTTGGTTGCTTATATAGGGAATCACTGATGCATGACTGGAGCGGCCCCCTTCTTAGGTCAGTCAGTGGGCCCCACTTATATAAATTTCTGGATCCGCCACTGTTAACAATGCTAATTGTAATGATTTTATAGTTCATGTCCTGTCTTGAATTAAATGTATGGGACTTATTTAGAATAATATTTCGTTTCAACGTATAAAATATGACAGTGGCTGTTTTGTTGACTCCCTTCGGGGCTATTTTACAAGCTCTAGCAGAATAGCGATTAACATAGAGTTTTGCTATTTTGCCGGTTTACTTAAGTTAAGTTAAAAATAACTTTAAATTGACAATATCAAACATGTGAACACTATATAACTCAAGTTTAAACCTAAGTGATTCAGTTTAATAAGTTACCTAATACTTTAAAAAAAAATACTTATGAAATCACGATGAAGCAGTAATCTATACTTTCCAATTAAATCTTACCTGTAAAAATGTAGTTTTTACAATAGTGTCTTTGACAGCTACATTTATAAAATAAAGAATAAAAACAGGGAATGAGTCAAAGAGACAGCAACCAAATCAAAATATACAATTCAACCAAAGGTCATTGGGTCTACAACAGAGCGAAAAATCACACACCTAGAGGGAGCCCTGAGCAGGCCCCGAAACACAAAATTAGATAGATCAAGAATATAGACGCCATTCTATGCTGCTAAATATAAAGATGAACCAAATTAAAACATATACAAGAGCAACAAAGGCTAAAGATTTCTGACATAGGTCAGACACAAAAATGCGGCGGATTTAAACTGGGTTTATCCACGCCCATCATTTCCCCTTCATCTCTAGCCAAGGTATAAGACATATATAATTTTAACATCCTCAATTTCGAGTGTCACTGAAAAACAATAAATTTTGCGGTCCCTAACGAATATTGCCCGGCTCTGCAGCTGCCCCAAAAAGGTCACTTTAAACGAAATCTACAGAAGGGGTGTTTTACATATACAAAGTTATGTACTATAGTTTAGTTGCTATCTCCCTTTACGTTTAATACGACGGTGCTTTGTATGAAATTTAAAAATAATTAAACTGCAAGCCATCTGCTGTATTTCAAAAGGTTATATATCTGCTTCTTCAGAAAATACTATACGTACTTAGTAGTTATTATCTAGATATAGGAAGATGTGGTGTGAGTCCCATGAGACAACTCTCCATCCAAGTAACAATTTAAAAAGTAAACCATTATAGGTTAAAGTACGGCCTTCAACACGGAGCATTGGCTCACACCGAACAACAAGCTATAAAGGGCCCCAAAATTACTAGTGTAAAACCATTCAAACGGGAAAACCAACGGTCTAATCTATATAAACAAAACAAGAAACGAGAAACACGTATATATTACATAAACAAACGACAACTACTGTACATCAGATTCCTAGTCCATTTTATTTTTACAAGGACTCAGATAAAGTCCAAACCACAAAAATAATCAACAACACTATGTACAATTCTATAAGCAATCATCATTCCAAAATATTATATACAGTTACACTCGACTTTCATAACTCTCAGCTCGACTTTCGTAACTCGCAACTCGACTTTCTTAACTCGCAACTCGACTTTTGTAACTCGCAACTCGATACTCGATAACAAGTGAATCTCATAAAATGTAATGGCTGAATAGTTGTTGTTATATCGTTGCCTGAACTATCATCTATAGTATTCTCTAAAGCATGCCGCGGATTAAAGTGTTCCCCCTTTGTTTGGGTCATTCAGTAGTCCCCTTCTACAAAGTTATAGACCAGCCACTGGGTACTAAGTGTTTTTTTTTCCAGAGACAAGTACCTGTGAATCAGTACGGTGGAAAGATTGTATAATTCCAAAAATAGTATTTAGGTAAAGATTGTGAAGAAAAGGGGGGGGGGGGGGGGTCGGAGGGGCCCTGATTCCTAAATCCCACCGGGCTTAAAAACATGAAATCCCGAGGTCCCGAATTAAAAAAAAATACAACCGGACATCTTGGAACTCGAAAAAAAGAATTCCAGGATCCCGAAACTAACTTCAATCAATAGCGTAAGACAACACAATAAGTTTTGTATTGTCTTGTCCAGGATTAAAAAAAATGTTATAATATCTTTATATATATGATATATAAGTTATTGATGAAACTTGGTCTTTTCCTATGTCTTCTTCTTACAAACCGCGCAGCCAGCTCGTCTTAATTTGTACTTTTTCTATTGTTACTTTGGGCTTTTACTGATATGGGTAGCATATTGTCGAAGCATATTCCATTATTGTCTTACTTATATCTTATAATAGATATAGGAAGATGTGGTGTGAGTGCCAATGAGACAACTCTCCATCCAAATAACAATTTAAAAAGTAAACCATTATAGGTTAAAGTACGGCCTTCAACACGGAGTCTTGGCTCACACCGAACAACAAGCTATAAAGGGCCCCAAAATTACTAGTGTAAAACCATTCAAACGGGAAAACCAACGGTCTAATCTATATAAACAAAACGAGAAACGAGAAACACGTATATATTACATAAACAAACGACAACTACTGTACATCAGATTCCTGACTTAGGACAGGTGCAAACATTTGCAGCGGGATTAAACGTTTTAATGGATCCAAACCTTCTCCCTTTTTCTGAAACAATAGCATAACATCACAACATAGAATAAGCCCGTCTTTTGAGGAATCTGCAGATGATGTGGAGGTTTCGGTTTTATCAACCAAGGTTTCTCTTGGCTTGACTTTACTGAGATGCCGTTTATGTGTTTTCCTAATCTAGGTCGAAATTTGTATATACAATTAAATGACGCCGTCACATTCACCGCTGCCGGATTAGGACCCTTCGTCTTTTTCATGCAAATTTCGACGCAGGCGAGACAAAAAATAACTGATTTTTTGTTCTTTATCAATTTCCTGTAAATGATAAAAACATTATTATCTATCAGATGTCAAATGAATCATTATAATGATGTCCGGTTATACTAGATATGAAACTGAATAGTTATCTTTGAAAAGTCTCCATATATATATATAACAGGAACTTTAAAACGTATTTTATGTTTCTTGTACCGTTATTTTTCTCGTTGCACACATTACAGTAAGCGTTTAATATCTAAAGTAGACAGACAATATGTTTAATTATATAATTCAAACAGAAAGCTAAATAAAAACTGTAAAGAAATGTTAAGGACATCGAAATTTGCGTTTTGAAATACAAGAGAAGCAGGGTACAACTTACATGTAAGGAGACATACCGATACTGACTGGAACAACATCACATAGCTATGGATTCGTACTAATGAACGAGTAAGGGAAAATGTAGACATAGATTTATCAAAAGTGTATGCATGTGCGAGTTCCGACCTGTATCGAAAACTAACACAACGGAAAAGGGGGATTTCTTTAGAAATAATGTTTCTTTATTTGGTGTATATCAAGTTTGTGAAAGTGATAAAAATTATCTATACATTTATGTGTCATCTTAACATGCTTAATATAAGGTATACACCATTCGGTTATGCAGACCAAACTAGACACTGACAGGGACACATGGGTGTTATTGCTGAACTATAAATTGAAGTACACTCACTTTGCGTTTCCGTACAAATTGTATAAAAAGCTTTGATCTAAGGAGGAAAGGATTTTACATACAAGTTATTAGATATAACAATATTTCTTACTGACAACAACACGTGTTTTGCGATTTTGTTGCTTTAGACGCACCCTGAGAAGAATATCTTACTTAGTTACTTTTTTCATTGAAAATGGAAGTCAAATCAAAGCAAATTTACCAGTTCCTGTGTGATGACGTTGTCGGATCAGAAAGAGTTGTGAAGTACAGAAGACTTTTCTTTAAAGCATACGAATACGCACAAAATAAATTCTGCTCACCTAGTAAATATATAATTTCAAGTGGAAGTAAAGCCGAGGGACTTGATCTGCCTGGAAGCGATCTCGTCATCATGCTTGTTTCAAAGGAACATATCGTTCATGAAACAATACCACAACATGGAGATAAATCAGTTGATGATACTATTCTTTTTCTGATAATTGATTACGATAATGCACAACCTGGATTTGTTCTACTTAAACTATACGACAGACCATACAATGACGAAAGTTTAATATTGAGAAACGAGGATGGACTTTTCTTTTCTAGTAATCTGTATTTACAAAATCTAGCTTCGAGATATCCGTTTTCTTATATTTCAATAAACGGACCATGCCTAAGTAATTTAGATAGGGCCATAGAAGTAGCCCATTCGTTGGTATGCCAGAAATGGCCAGCAGCAGCTATAGTGAATGGTTAGTTAGACATCGATCCTCTGGGTGGCCATCTGCCTTACTAATTTGCAAGATTGTCAAAGAATCAGTTCTTTTGGTTCCGATCGGGAGTAAATCTCATTCTGGAAAAAGCCATCCCCTGGAATGGAGAATTTCTTTTTCTGTACCAGAAAAGAAGCTGATTCACACATGGACTCATACACATATGCTATGCTATGCTCTTTTAAAAATATTAATCAAAGAGGTTTTAAATCAAAATCAATCTATTTCCAATCTTGTGTGTTCATATTTCCTTAAAACGGTTATATTCTGGTTATCGGAAGAACTTGATGCAACATGGTGGACACCGACACATTTGTTAGACTGTTTTGTTGCTTGTTTAGGTAGACTAACATATTGGGTGGTTTACAAATATATTCCAAATTATTTCATCCCACAACACAATATGATTGATAGGCACTTTACACAAGAAATATGGGACGAACTACTAGCTTTCATGGTTTTTCTGCATGGTATAGGATGGAAGAGTGTGTTTCTCTGTGATTCTTTCAACAAATTAATGATATTAAAAAATAATACAGCCTTACAAGTGCATGCCAGTGGATATTTAGAGTTTAACAAAGCGGTCATTCCATTATTAAGTGTTTTAAACATACGTTTTTTGGGTGTTGAGTATATATATTCAGGTATCGAGGTTTCAAAGAAATATATCTGTCTTTTAACAAAAACAAACATACCGAAGAAAATAAGAATATTATTTAGCATTTCTCTGTTAAGTATAATACCGTATAAAAGAGTACTGGAGAAATTTTCTGGAATGGAAGGTGAAAATAAAAAAAAGTATATACAACTAAAAAAAAATAAAGTATGGTCTTTATTTCTATCCCAAACATTTGGTAAACAAGGATGGATCTCTTTGGCAGTGCATTTTTATGTCTGGGGACAATATTAGAAAGCAACTACAGTTCTTGACTATGCCAAAAATATGTTCACTCTGAGTGGAACCATTATCTCGTTATTCACAATGCCACGAGACACGATGACAGATACTTTACACGTAAACCGCTTAGAAGGTTTTATGAGTAAAATAAGAAGGTTGATATGTCACAGTCAGTTTGATACATATGAAAATAACATCAATAATATCACTCCATACGGCTATCTATTACAATTGTTTCCTTATAAACACTTTATACAATTGCCTTCTGAAGTGTTGATCGACTATCTTCGATTCGCCTGCTGTCATCAACTACAAGACATATTTAAAAGACAACAATGTTTGCATGATCTCACGTTAAGCATTGAGACATTAATGTCAGAGAAGAGTTTGTCTGTTGATTATTCCGTGTATTTAACCCACGCATACCACATAGCATACGACTAAGACTTTGAGAAGTGTGTTTTCATGGCACGACGCATTAGAAGATTGCAGATCAAGATCTAATACACAGAAATCTATTAACAATTTATTTAGCTTACAATGGAAATATAAAATGATACACAATACAGTCTAAAATACAAACCATACGCGAATAGTATACTTATTAGTGTGTGTGTGTGTGTGTGTGTGTGACATTGAACCTATTTTATTAATAAACAGACCAAGACAGTGTGGGAGACAGTTTCTTGATACATCGGTTTTGGCATGGAAAAATAATTTGTTGTGATGTCTTACACTTCTGTTGGAAGAAAAAAAAACATGTCCGTGATACAAAGCAAAAAATGTAATTCTGCATAGTGCTATAGTGCTATTCATTTTCAGTTGCAATAAAGACATCAACGTAGATTTTCTTGTATACCCAAGTTAGAAAGAGAAGAAATGTATAATAACAAAATTGCATTATTCTGCTCAATAGATTTCAATTGGCTGGTTCTAGAAATGGTAATGAGTCCCTTTTATCCCTACCAAAGATGCATTTTTATACAGATTTACATCCTATTTTTTTTATTACAAATTTAGATATATACTTAACCAAGCAATGCCAAAGACGCATTGAATAAAGATCAGTGTGACATAATTTTGTGTTGAAGCAATCTTAGCACTTTTTGTGCTGACATGAATTGTCATTGATATGGTTATATTTATAAATTTACCGTTTACAAATTTTTGAATTTTTTGAAATACTAAGGCTTTTCAACTCAGGCATAGATTAACTTAGCTGTATTTGGCAACACTTTTAGAATGTTGGTCCTCAATGCTCTTCAACTTCGTACTTTATTTGGCCTTTTTAACTTTTTTAGGATTCGAGCGTCACTGATGAGTCTTTTGTTGACGAAACGCGCGTCTAGGGTATATATTAAATTTAGTCCTGGTGTCTATTATGAGTGTATTAACAACCACTAGGTCGATACCGTTGCTGGTAGAGATTTATTTCCCCGAGGGTATCGCAAGCCCAGTAGTTTGTGCTGACATGAATTGTCGTTGATATGGTTATATTAATTTATAAATTTACTGTTTACAAATTTTTGAATTTTTTGAAATACTAAGGCGAACCACAAAAAATTGTACGGACTAGAATATATAAAACCTTGTACCGCAACAAATTCCTGATTCAATCAAGTCTTCTACAAGACATATGCCTAAGTCAACGCCGACACATTCACCACTTCCGGGTTGTTTCTAATATTAATTATAGGCCAGACACAAATGAAATAGGAATCTGTACTTTTTCTTCAATTTCCTTTAAAAAATGAACTGACAGTATGTTCTTTATAAATTTCCTTCTTAGAATAAAACAATATCTTATCAGCGTCCGATATTAATAATTCATTAGAATTTTGTCCTGTACCACTGGACACGAAACTGAATAGTTAACTTTAAAAAGTCCCAACTCGTATTATAACTGGAACAATTAAAATGTATTTTATGTTTCATGTACCGTTTTGTTTGTCGTTGCACACATATTGTTTAATATATAAAGTAGAGAGAATACACTTAATCATATAACACAAGCAGAAAGCTTATTATAAGATGTAAAGGACCTACACAATTTGTGCATTGAAAACCGGACTAGAAAATTTATGAAAAACAACTTAAAATTCTCATTTAATTAGAAACGCTCATTTAATTGGAAAGATATCACCGTTATCGATTCGATCTTATAAATAGTTAAAGAAAGTGGAGCTACGGATCTGTAAAAAAAAAGTATATACATGAGCAAGTTGCACCGATAATTTGGACAACGACAAACGATTTTTTTTTTATCAAAATAAGTTTTACCTATCCTTTTCACGAAAGAGTATGACAAAAAATCATCTTAATATTAAGTATTCACGTTTAGATAATACAACCCAAACTAGATACTGAACAGGACACACGAATGTTGAATTAATTATTAAATCTAAATGGAAAATCTGTTATGTGCATCAACATGATCAATAACAAACATATCAAAGAAGATGTACCAGTTTCTTTGTGATGAAGTAGTCTGATCAGAAAAAGTTGTCAAGTACAGAAGACTTTTCTCTAAAATTACGAATATACACAAAAGATTTGTAAACATTTGATTTTAAGTGGAAGTAAAGTCGCGGGACTTGATCTGTCAGGAAGCGACCTTCATATCAAGCTTGTTTCAAAAGAACATATAGTCCACGAGCCACAACTACAACCGGAAGATATATCGTATGGAAATAATACTCTTTCTCCGATAATTGATTATGATAATGCCCAACCTGGGTTTGTTCTACTTAAAATATACGACAGGCCACAATTTGACTTTGGCGACAGCTTAATCTTGAGAAGCGATGAAGGACTATTCTTTTCAAGCAATCTTTTTTTACAAAATCTAGCTTCTTAATATCTTAAATATCAATAAACGGACCATGTCTAAGTAATTTAGCCGCCGCTTTGGATGTAGCTCATTCATTGAAATGCCAGACATGGACGACAGTAGCAATAAAATGGATAAATCGACATCGGTCCTCTGGTTGGCCATCTGCTGTTACAATTCTGAAGGTTTTCAAAGAATCTGTTCTTCTAGTTCCAATCGGAAGTAAATCTCATTCGGGAGATTGTCATCCACTTGAATAGAGAATTTCTTTTTCAGTACAAGAAAAGAAACTTATCCACACATGGACACATACACATATGTTGTGCTATACTCTTTTAAAAATATTACTCAAAGATGTTTTCAGCAAAAATCAGACTATTTCCGATTTATTATGTTCATATTTCCTTAAAACTGTTATCAGAAGAACTTGATGCAACTTGGTGGACACCAATACATTTATAAGATTGCTTTGTGTCATGCATGTGTTGGTAGATTGACATATTTGGTTTTTCACAAATATATTCCAAATTATTTTGTTCCACAGCACAATTTTATTGAGAGGCATTTTACACAACAATCATGGGACGCATTACTAGCCTTGATGACTTTTCTGCATGGTATCGGATGGGAGAGTTTATTTCTCTGTGACTCTTTAAAAGAGTTAACAAAAGCTAAAAAATAATCCACCTTTACGAGAATATTCTAGTGGATATCGAGATTTCAACAATGCAGTCATTCCATTGCTTGGTGTTTACTTTTTCTATTTCTATTATGTTTATATGAATATAGTTCTGTTACTGAAGCTTCAAAGAAATGCATTTGTCTTTTAACAAGAACAAACTTACTTACAAAAGTAAAAATACTTTTTACCATTTTTCTTTCAAGAATTTATCAATCTGTATTTGATAGTGTTTCGAGTGAAATCGATTCTAAACATAAAGAAATGTATTGGCACAACAAGAATAATAAAGGGACGTCTTTACTTTTATCACAGCTAGCTGGTGTACGAGGATGGGTCTCCTTGGCGCTGAATTTTTATCTTTTGGGCAGTTTAAGGAAGCGATAATAGTTTTTGATTATGCCAAATCTATTTCCTCTCGGAATACCACCATTATCTCAAAATTCTCAAAAACAGGATACACGATCCAAGAGACTTCAAAGTCAAGCCGTCTTAATAATGACAATATCAGTAAACTGAGAAGATTGTTATATGTCACAGTATATTTCAAAACTCTGATTTTCACGTAAAAAATATCATAACATACCATTATCTCAGCAAAACTTTATACGATTGCCAACTGAGGAATTGACCCACTATCTTCGATTCGCATGCAAATGTTGCTAAACACCTATCCGACCTGCATGATAAATGTGTTGTTATCCCCGCAGACAAAGCCCCAAATAACATCATTTTTGTCTGTAAAAGTCATTACATTAATTGCTTGATTAGGTATAGATAATTCACTTGGAAACTTAACATATACCTTCACGACACTTACCAAAGAGGAGATCCTGGATAATCATAGGTCTGTTCTTTGTTCTTTTGGTATTTCAACCAAAGATGAAGAACTGGATCTTCCATCACTGTATCGGATACCTAAACTACATAAGTGTCTTTACAAACAACGGTTTATTGCTGAGTCTTCCAAGGGCTCCACGAAACCTCTTTCTAAATTATTAACATCTATTTTATCAGCAATCAAATACGGGCTTCAAAGTTTTTGTGAAACTGACTATTCTAGAGGCGGCGTGAATCAGATGTGGATACTTAAAAATTCCAAAGATCTTTTAGAGTACATACAATCTAACTCTCTTTCATCTTGTAACAGTATTAAAACATTTGACTTTTCTACTCTTAACACAAGTATTCCACATTCCAAACTAAAAGACAAATTAAAAGAGTTGGTATTACTTTTCTTCATAAAAAAGAATGGCCAACATAGATACAAGTATCTTGTCTTAGGGAGGGATAAATCCTACTTTGTAAAGAATCATTCTGATTCAAACAAAAATTCTCTGAAAACGATACTATCAAGATTCTTGATTTCTTGATTGACAACATATTTGTAACGTTCGTGTTGTTTATTCTTTAGTTTTCTATGTTGTGTCATGTGTACTATTGTTTTTCTGTTTTTCTTCTTTCATTTTTAGCCATGGCGTTGTCAGTACATCAATACCAAACAGGCGTTTATCTTTTGATGAGTGAGTGACAGAGGACCTTCTTAAAAGGGAACATCAGCTACGAAGTACATGTAGACCAAACATACATGTATACACTAAACAAGATACTTCACCCTTATGGCGCTTTGATGACAATATCAGTAAACTGCGAAGGGTTATCTGTCCTAGAAGATTGAAAAAAAACCCTGATTTTTACATCAATGATATCCAAACATACGATTATATCTGGCAGTTGTTTCCTCAGCAAAACTAGTCATCTTTTGTCGAGAACAATCTCTTCGTGATCTACCCTAAAAAGGGTTTATCACTCAGACATCATTACCATTTTCTACATTTGAAAATCCCTGTACTAAGTCAGGAATATGACAGTTCTTGTCCATTCGTTTTTGATGCGTTTTGTTATTTGATTTTGCCATGTGATTATGGATTTTCTGAATTGATTTTTCTCTAAGTTCAGTATTTTTGTGATTTTACTTTATACACATATGTGTTTATCTTTCTGTTGTTTCTTGTAAATATTCTACACATACAAAATAGCACCGGACAGAGACTTTGAACAGCTTATATCCGAAGTCTTTTCCAGGCTGATAGGAAAACTCTTCCATTATCTTTTTGACAAATCAAGGACAAGAAATGTGTATCTGAATCTGGCACAATAAAATTAATATCGTTTATGTTATTCTTAAACATTGTTAATCATAATCTTTTAGTCAGTTTAATTGAACTCTGGAGCTGGCATGTCAGTTCACTGCTAGTAGTCTGTTGTTATTTATGTATTATTGTCATTTTGTTTATTTTCTTTGGTTACATCTTCTGACTTCAGACTCGGACTTCTCTTGAACTGAATTTTAATGTGCGTATTGTATATATGCGTTTACTTTTCTACATTGGTTAGAGGTATAGGGGGAGGGTTGAGATCTTACAAACATGTTTGACCCCGCCGCATTTTTGCGCCTGTCCCAGGTCAGGAGACTCTGGCCTTTGTCAGTTTTGTATTATTTTAATTTTAGTTTCTTGTGTACAATTTGGAAATTAGTATGGCGTCCATTATCACTGAACTAGTATATATTTGTTTAGGGGCCAGCTGAAGGACGCCTCCGGTTGCGGGAATTTCTCGCTACATTGAAGACCTGTTGGTGACCTTCTGCTGTTGTTTTTTATTTGGTCGGGTTGTTGTCTCTTTGACACATTCCCCATTTCCATTCTCAATTTTATTAAATATATTTTCATCGACTGCATGAACTGTACAAAAGGGTTTTCATAAGTTTTTTGTTCAAGACCAATAATACGATAATGATTAATATTCAGCCAGTCTTTTTCTTCTAAATCGTTTTTCAATATTTTCCTTATCACAACTCTTGAAGGATGAAGTGTCCGTTGTACATTCAGTAGGCGTCCGTTATTTTTGCGGTACTCGTCAGTTCTGTTTCTGTTACTTGTTCTTTATTCATCCGTTAAGCTTTGGTAACACCTTACCGGATAACACAAACGGACGCCTAACGAATACCAATAAAAGTTGTCCGTTGACAAAATTGTTATCCGTTGGGAGTCTAATGATGTACTCACGAAATAAAACGGACACTTAAACAGGCCACAGTAATAATACATTCCAATCGCATAAAAACTAAAAATGTTTCTGTGTAACTGGTTATGGTTTGTTCTTCGAATTTCCACAAAAGGGCAGTGTCTGGTCTGAAGAAGAGCTGCTTTATTGTGAAGACGTGCCCTTACTCTAAGATCGACTATGAATAATGAGAATTCATAAACCTTAAGAAATCTGACATACCAATAATTAGAATTTTTGACAGTGAAATTTCCAATGGGCATTTATTCGTTTCAGATCCGTTCATCATCCGTTTTGGTAGCAATACACAGTTAGGAAAAAAACTTAAAATTGACACTCATAATTTTTAAACACCCTTTTTCTCCTCCTGTCTAACAAAGAAGGCTTTATATGTGTGTTATGCATGTATATACTTGTAGAAAGAAAATCTTCCATAGATTTGATTTTTAATGGTCATAAGGGTGAAATATAATCCCTTTTTGGTGTAACCATGGCAACAATCTGCATGTCTTAGATACAAAATAAAGCAAAAAAGGGGGGTGAACATGTCACAAAAGTCTCCAAAATTTGGTCTAAAGGAAAATTTCAATGAATTACAGTGATACCTTTCCTGATTCCATAGGTTTATAGCTATCAAGTGGTCCAAAAAAAATCATATGCCTTTCTGCTCGTTTTTCCATAATATTGAATTAAAAAAGATCGAGCGCAAAATCTTTGTTGATAAACACTACAATAATTTATGGACCTATGAACGGTACGGATAGGAAAATACGGACTGTGAATCATAGAAATGGCATATAAAACATGTTAAAATCAATCTAAATGTTCATATAAACCCACTGAGAAGGCTATATTATTCTTCAATTATCTAAAAATCAATTTTATTGTTCAAAAACTTTCATATTTAAAAAAATCACAGGGGCCATAATGCGAAACTAAACTTCTAACTGTGTATTGCTACCTTTATCCGTTAAACGTCCGGTAGAAGTCCGTTTCACATTCGTTCAACATCCGTTTCATATCGTGAATGTCAGGTAGAAGTCCGTTGATGACATTATCTACCAGATTACGAGATAAATAAGAGGAGGCATAAGTGCTTTTAAAAATGGGTTGAAGAGCATCCAATATTGTGAGAAAAAAAAGAATATAAGAATAAGTCGATGAAAGATAGAATTTGGCAAGATTAGGCAGATGAAGTCGATATTGATTGGTTTTATCTGTAGTAAATGAACAGTGAGTAAACGTGTTAATTGTGTGATACATCAACATTTTCATTATGTAGAATGTTTCTATTCTTATTTAGACAGCAAACCAGGAATAAAAAAAAAACTAATGAAAAAAAACGATTATCAGAATACTACGATGCGAAATGTACCCAGCACAAAATGAAAAAAATCTTTTTGTTGTACTTCATAATGGACCGATTTTTCGTGAATCATTTTAGGTTTGTGTTATTCAGTAAAATAAGACAAGAACAAAGACAAAATACACATTAAAATTTTATTTAAGAATTGAATGCTCTTTTTTGTAAATTTATTGGGGTGTAAAAGCGCCGACCGAAGTACATTTTGTATGAAACAATGTGTGCACGGTGTCAACGCTTTAACAACCCTATAAAGTTACAAAAAAAGCATTCAATACTTATATAATACATTTTTACCTATAGGATCATGAAAACACGCTTTTTATCAATTTTTTTTTCATTTACCTGTGCACTTTATTGTGGGACCTCGTGTCATCATGAATGAAAAGTTGCATTGTGTAATGCAATTGATTAAGGAATATCACGATATTGCTAGTTAGCCAATCAGAATAACGTATTATAATGAAACATACATCTAATGTAATTATTAATGAATAATCATGTATTCTAGTCGAGAGTTTGAAGAGAAAGTACACCGATTTAAGAGACTGGAACACCAAACTTCACTCATGACGTTCAGGAGACGAGAGCAAAGATCTGACCGACAGGGAAAAATGGGTGATGGATAGGTTCAAATTCTTTAAGATCAACATTCGTCATCCGAGGGCCCCAGTTAAAAATTTAGGCCTAAAATGTAACTTTAAATAAAATAACAGAACAAAAAGAACAGAAAACAATATTTTCATCTGATCTGCTGTCAGTCCATCTTTGACATTGTTAAGTACATATTATTTTGATAAATTATAGGATCCACCAAAGTCTAGTGCGTAGATATACAAATCGTGTATAATCCCAGTCTGTCTGTTTGTCCGCATTCATTGTGTGTCGCACGATACTGAAAAAATCATGCCTCTAAGACTAAGCAATCAATCCGTACACATTAAACATACAATGGATTAAGTGTAAAGACGTCATAAACAGCCAGAGAAAAACATGACCTTGTGCAATGCCAAGTTACAGGTATCGACAGATTGTAGATCCATGAAAATGTATATGTATATAACATACTAGTGATATTTAGTTAGCTTTTAATCTACTTATAACAAAGTCAATATGTATACTACTAGTGATAAAAAAAATATTCAATGATCTTATCACAGCTAGTGTTGAATAGGTAACCTTTAAGAATAAGTTTATTTAAAGGAGCAACAAGTTTACATGGATCATTTCTAAATTTCCGGGCACGGTTAACAACATTTCCGTGAAAATGAGGATGGGCTATCCCGTTTGAAATAAGTTTTCTACAGGTACAACCAAACTTCAAAACCAAATCTTTATATCTATGGAAAAATTTAGTAAAGGTTTTAAGTAATTTATGGTAACGATATCCCTGGTTTAATAATTTACCAGTAATACATAGGTTGCGTTCGTTAAAATCAAAAACGTCACAGCAAGTACATCACATACACCAGATATGATTTCATCAGCATTGTGCAGTCTTAATAACTCAGAAACGCCTTTACTGAATGCTTCTGATTAATTTCACAAACTTCTCTTCGTTATGCTTGGTCTTTGTTTGAAAAGTGTTGGTAACATTTTTTTTTTTTTATCATATTGAACTGGTTATGAGAAATAAGCCAAAATGTATATTATTTGATAAAACGTGTGTGCAGTAAGATGATCTGTTGCTATTTGACTGTGATTATATAATAAACTTGGTCTATCGTGCTAAGTAGTTTGTGGAAATATAAAGGTTCAGAACTGGATGTATGCAAACCTACGAGCAATAAACGTTATGTGAATATATTGCTCCTGTTATTGTTTTTTTTCCCTATCGCTTGTTTTGTAGTCTCTAGAACTCTAAACCTAAATTTCTATTGCAATAAACATTCATAAACATGATGAAGATGCACTTTTAAGTTAATTAATTTAATTAATGAATTTCGGATACACTCTGAAAATATAAACATATTTATATGTCTTTTCTAGTGTTACATTATATTTATGCTCAGATCATGTAGTGCTTCCAGCTTCAGAATTAATCCAGTGTTTCAAGGTATTGCGTACCCTTTTCCCTTCTCTATTGTCTCTGTTCGGTCCCTTTACAACCTGACAATCGCGCATCTGGCGTCAATTCCGCCATTCGCCTGGGACAAGGTCTTGATTTTTATCCTCGTGTTCAACAAGACGGTTCTATAATCTTGGGTATCTAGTCCTCATCAGATTATGAAGGACTAGACATGTTGTTATTATCAAACGAATGTTTGATGGATGATGTTGCATTGTACTCATAAGGACCTGGAACCTATTGGAGATAATGCCGACTCTACGTGCTCTCGAGAGGCTGTAATTGAATATCCTTTCCTCTACGGCTAATGCTCTGTGTCCATACGGTTTCTGCATAAATGTTCTTAAGCCGAACTCATCATCACCTGTAAATGAACAGACTAGAAATTGCATATTAAATGTGTAAATATTGCAGTGCACCAGGCGATTGCTGATAAAGATCATATCAAGAATCCAGAAAGCAAACGTATGATCGTACTTCTGACATTCTCAAAAGCGGAAAGTTCTTTGCTATATCCTTATGTATTTATTTTGCGTAGTTGTTGGGAGATGCTGTTGCTGTTTACTGTCCTTTGCCTTTTGCGAAAACACAGGAATCAGATTTTGAATCACCGTCTGTTCATCTGTTCGTCCGTCCAAGTGGTATACTGATAAAACCTATTGGTTTTCTGGTCAGCAGGTCAAAGATCAAGGTCATGCGAACTTGATGAAATATATATATATATTTTTATCCAAATTTGGTTGTAAGACGGGGTACCTTAAGCACTGCTCTTGTTTACCTTGAATTTGTAGTTGTTGTTTTGTTTGTTTATTATTTTGGAGTGTTGTCTCATTGGTTCATTTTCCACTACGTACCATTTTCAAAGTAGTTCACTTACCAATTTAAAAGGACGGTAAATCTTCAGTATCATGTGGTATTGATTCGGCGTCTGGAATGTCAAGGTCTCCGTCCTCGATTGCAGATTTCAGATCTGATGCATTCCATAGCTGTGCATCGTAAGCATCCATTGTGCTTGAGAATGGTATGACTACATTAACATATTCGTTAATGATTGCTTGGCAAACATGAAATAATATACTAGTACATGCAAACAACTGATAGAACCCGACTTGTAACAAAGATTACAAGCACTGAGCAAGTCAGATGGATATGGTATCTAGTATATTAGTTATGATATTTGCTTCTGGGAAAGAGTGGTCAGTAAGACAGGTATGAAGGTCACACGTACCAAACACATAGGACATTTTTTTTGATTTTGTTTTAAACACGAGGATCACCTCAATGAACTGGTCTAGTTGATTTTTTTGTATTGCGTTTTGATTTTCATGATATGTGTGCAAATATAGTACTACTCTGATTAAAAAAAATCAAGGTAGAAGCAGTGTGGTAATTCATTCTTTTAGAGTTTAAGTTGATTTTCTGAATTTGTTTATATTATGTACCTCTGGTATGAAAACGGATATGTTGTTATCAGGGTTTCCCCTGGGTCAAATTTTTTTTTCGCCACCTCTTTCGCAAAAACAATATATTTTTCGCCACTTTATTATTTTTTTCGCCAAGTAAAATAAATATATTTTTCGTTTAAAAATTACCTGTTTTCTACCCCCCACCCCCTTCCCATAAATAAGATGGGTTTTTTTCCATTGTGTCTATGATTATTCTCTCAAACTCAAAAGGTGCCACTATTCTTTTATTAATAAAGAAGATTTATATAAGTCCTGGAATATAACAAATTAATGGACATGTTTTATAATATATAACCATATAATACCAGTTAATTCGTAGTGCAAAACTGATGTGCCCTTTTATACTGAGAAGTGTTTTTTACAACAAAACAAAAGCTTTTATCATGTTTCTCACATGAATTCATGTGTTACTCTCATTCGAGGGGTTGTTCCCAACCTTTTTGATAGATTTCTTCATAACGACAGTTTTCTTTTCTTGACCATCGTAAGTGAAACGGATGAGACGTAAAAACTATGCTTGAAACACGTGTATCACTCAAACGACTTTAGAGTAGTATTCAAGTTTTAAATCGGAGATTTTTCTTGCTTTTGAACATTTTTCGTCACAACAACAGATTTCTTTTCTAAACTATCTTTAAAAGGAGAGGAGACTTCAAAAATTTGCTTCAAACACGTGCGTCGCACAGCTGTAAATAAATTCTGTATGTGACAGTTAACGGAAGCCATTTAACCATATCATTCAATCAACACCTTTATTAATTAGTCCTTTGTTGTCGATAGCAATAAAATGCAATCAGCTGATTATTGATTTTCTGTCCGTATCTTAATGAGGTCAAGGTGAATTCCGAGTATTGTCTGATCGGGTAAAGTCCGAGAAACTCGAAAAAAGTAAATAAACAAGATGGAGAAACATTAATCGTTGTATATATTTCTTTCGCCAAATTCTTTCGCAAATGACGAATTTTTATCGCCACAATTATTATTTTTTCGCAAATTGCGAAAATGGCGACCGCCAGCGGAAACCCTGGTTGTTATGCGGAAATCTCAATCCGTTCTGCATGCTACGATATTTTGTTCCAGAAGCAAGGTGTCTAAGTGTAATTGCTAACTTGAGTCCTGGTTCCAGCGGATTTCTGTAAAAGGTGTTATTCTTTGCTATGCGAGGTCCGACCAGATGCAATATCGCGTCGAACATCTCTGTGGTCATTCGCAGAAAGTGTTCAAATGACTGCCGATCCGCCCGCCTACATTCGGTCATGATTTGGTCATATTAACCAAAGCTGCGTCGTCTTTCAGGACTAAGCTATGATCGTGTCTACCATATCCTTTGTCTTCTCCTTCTTCCGCTTTCAACAGCTAGTAGGTTTATATTTGCTACATTAAAGTTGAGTCGGGACTGAATAAGAGCTGTTTGGTAGCGAAGACGTGCTCTTACACAAAGATATATCACGAATAAAAAATATTCATGACACGCAAGATAATCTGACATATCAGTAAAGGGCATTTCTGACGCGAAATTTCAATTGGCTTTCGCCGTTTTACATTGGGTAGGCGTCCGTTGTATACGTTATCCTTCCGTGTATGTCCTTTTCACATCCGTTTCAAATCCGTTTTTATCTGTTAAGCGTCCGGTAGATGTCCGTTGGTGAATTGGTTCTACCGGATCTCAAACGGATGCATAACAGACAAGTAACAGATACAAAACGGAAAAAAACCAGACAAGTACTGTACAAAACGGATTTCTACCGGACGTATAACGGACTAAACGGGTGTTAAACGGTGATAAAAAAAGCTTGGCACCCAAAATTTACTTGTAAATCAATGATTTTCGGAGAGTGTTTTTACACAGATTTGCCATTTTCCCAACTTATCTAAGGATCTTATGTATCGATGTTTTTTTTATTAGTATACCGCAGTTCAATATATAATATATTGAAAACAACACGTTATTAATTTCTTGCGTCCGAAGCGCTTTTCTGGATTTACCTTCACCAGGAACGCTCAAAGCCAAACATTTGAAATCCGAAGATGTATAAGTACCGAAACCGTTGAAGAGCTGTATGTCAAAAATACCTAAAATAAATAGCCAAATTCATCTAAAGCCAACTTTGCCTGAGGGAGTTGAAACCTTAGTTTCTTTCTTAATAATTTATAGTCATAAATCGGTTTCAATGAAATAAATCCTGCTTCGGAAAACATATCAACTTTAAGAGGAATACAAACAAACAAATAACAGTGACAATGAAACTGCTACAAAAATAAACGCCAATATATATAGAAACGGACTATTTGATAATAATTGCCATATTCCTGACTTGGAAAAGAACATTTAAAGAACAAATTGCGGTTTGAACCTGTTTTTATGTCTAGCCAAACCTCCTGCATATACGGAAATGTTAAAATACCGCTTAAATAACAACATTACGTGATATTGATACACAACAAATAAATGCAAAAAACGCCCAGGACATAGATATACATTTTATGAATAATATGATAGTACATTGCAACATGTAAACCCCAGAATATCAAGTAACAGTACACAAATACAGCATACAGTAAGAGAAATATGAAATGTGAGCCACAAGAATCTATAAACGTTACAAAAACTGATTTCATAAAATTATAATCCTGGTACTTTTGATAACTAGTCACATGGTAAATATCTAAAAATTAATTATAACATTTGGATATTATACTTTTTTCATTAACTTTAAAAAGGAGGTCAAAGTCAGATGTGACAAGCATGTCAAACAATAACACCTAACAATAATTTATTATACTGTACTGCATTTGACTTAATTGATGAAAGTGGAATCTGGTTACTATATATACTTGTTTTGCTCTTTTTAGAGCTCCATGATTGGAAGTAATAAAATATGGCTATGCCAATATCTCAATTAACCAAATATATATAGTAACTTCTGCTCATAGAATCTGAGATACAAACTTGATCACTATACCAAAGTCCGGATTGTGACAGTTGTTATTCATTCGTTTGATGTGTTTGAGCTTTTTAATTTGTCATTTGATTAGGGACTTTTTGTTTTGAATTTTCCTCCGAGTTAGATATGTCGTTATTTTACTTTTTAATAGTTATCAAAGGTACCAGGATTATAATCTAATACGCCAGACGCGCGTTTCGTCTACAAAATACATTGAACCTTGTCATGATCATACAAATGTATAAACTAACTAAAACTTACATATCCTCATAAAAAGTGATTAATTTCACATCACAAAAAACATTGCATGTCTACTGATTCTTGAAAACATGAAATAATTTGTTCTTTATCAAAAACCAGCATGTATTGCTATATAAAATATCCTTTTTAGTATCAATTAAAGACATCACAATAGCTTATCATGACTAAAAGTTAAAAATAATTTCTATTACAAAGTTGCCTTTTTTAAGAAAAAAAAAGCCTAATATACTGCGATATAAACGTTTATGTAAACTAAATCAAAGCAAATAAAGAGTGTGATATAAGTCAGAGTAACCGTCTCGCGCCTGTTATTATATGATTTATAGGGAGAATTTCTATGAATACCAATGAAACAAAACAAAAGGTTAAAGATATCACAGGAACATTAAAAGTCAAAGAAACACTGACAGTGCAGTGGCCAAAAAACCCCAATAATTGACGAAAAGACGAACAAGATATCAACTCAGGCCTAAAGGTAAAGAATAAATAAGCATAGAGTGTAGGTCATATCACTTTACAATTTAGTCTGGATGCTGTCCTATTCTAGAAAATTCATGTTTACAATACTTTATAAATGGTTATATACTTAAGCTTACTGATATAATAATGATCACGAACTTGCACAAAGTCAATAGAGCGTGAATTTAATATATCAGTAGCATACTTGGATCAAGAAATTGAACTACTCATCAAAATGCAAATATGCAGCATGACTTTCTTCCTGAAACACAATGCTAAATTACTCAGATGTAATACATACAGTACACACTATACTTATATATAACAATAAATATATCAAACACAATTTATAATTGCCGATCGCCCACAAGACTAGAAGGACACCGGATTTTATTATAATCTGTCATAACAAATATAATATTTATGCAAATAATATCTATATACATATATATAAACAATGCTTTCAATACGAAATGAAAACATTGACTCCGTCATAAACGAACCCGCCGGCCAGGAAAAACCAACAACCAAGTTACCTTAGTCGATATGGAAACCTGTGTCCAAACCCTAATGCTCGGAAGATCGTCTCGAGAGTTGTACTTGGACAATACTGAAAGTTAGCTTAAGTTTACATAAACAAAATACCATCAAAATGTGTAATAGCAAACAAAAATACCAATAATATATAGTACAAAAAACAAGAAAAAAAAATCAAACATTAATGAACCAACATTAAATCTGAACTTGACCAGTTCAAAGTTGGCGAGAGAATGGTCTGATAGGGAAATAAACCCGCCAAAATGACCATTCACGTGATACCACAATTAATATCACGTGTCCATACATATATTGAAAGAACCGTTAGTACAATAATTTTCCTCTATACTTCGAAACGCGGAAAATTATAAATATTTTCACTGAAAAGTTACAGAGATGTGGAAACAGACACACATCAGCTATTGGTCGCTGTGGTTACTCATGAACATAGTTCTTCATCAAATGCATTGATATAAATAAAAAAGAAAACAAATCATTGGTTGTTCTTGTCTTTCTTGTGTAAGATTTTTAAATAGATAACCGTTTTCCTAACTATTTTTAAAAGGCTAAATACTCATTCCAATTTTGTCCTGTTTGACTGGAACTGATACTGATGAATAATCTTTGAAAAATCTCCATTTGAGAAACACATATAACAGGAACAGTTTGAATCCATTTTAAATAAATAGTTATCAAAGGTACCAGGATTAGGTGTACAGTGTGTTTTGTTACTGCATACAGAAGTGAGTATTAAGTTACTTTAGAAGTGAGTATTGAAAAGGACAATGCAATAAAAGACAGACAACATAACACTTACATTAAAGAAGAGAAACTTGGACCTACCCCATATTCTTAATAAACAGCTCATTCAAGTAATTGCGCATGAGATAATTATCAGTGTTGTTCGGGCACAAGTATTTTTCGATACTTGAATTCTTTAATTACTAGTAGTATATTTTACACTGTCAAATGGCTTTTTTTTTTAAAGAAATTAATGTAAAACATGTAAGGATTTGTAGCTTTTTTCTACGCATTCACAATTTGTTTTGATACGCCGTTGACAACGCTTAATGATGTCTGACGTCAGAGAGTGAAATAACCGCGTTTATTTTGCATATGAAATGCATTATCGGTTTTATTGAACTTGGAAATCAATGCAATTCATTGCAACCAATGTAATAAACAAATTTACCAAATTGCAAAGAATATACGATTATTATTGTTGATATGTAAGTATGCCTACATGTATTATATACGTTGCCGTAAAAAATGTACAAATAATTTGGTCTTGTTAACAACTTATACAATGTATATACAAGAATAAGTGACATTTCAATAGGTTTGTAAGTTTTCCTTTTTGAACAGATCTACCTCTTTTATATAAAAAAAAAGTGTAGTCAGCACTTCGGTGTTGACATGAATATCGATATAATATGTGGTCATTTTTATAAATTTATTGTTTACAAAACTTTGAATTATAAATCGAAAAACTAAGGATTTTTCTTTTCCCATGAATAGATTACCTTAGGCGAATTTTGCACTACTTTTTGGAATTTTGGATCTTCAATGCTTTTCAACTTCGTACTTGATTGGCTTGATATGAGCGTCACTGATGAAACTTGTGTAGACGAAACGCGCGTCTGGCGTACTAAATTATAATCCTGGTACATTTGATAACTATTTTATTGAATTCATTGATAATTAGCTTTACTCTGTTTCATCGTAGATATGACAGCCATATCAAAGCACATTTACCAGTTCCTATGTGATGAAGTTGTCGGATCAGAAAAAGTTGTGCAGTACAGGAGATTTTTCTTTAAAACATACGAATACGCACAAAATAAATTCTACTCCCCTAGTAAATGCATAATTGCAAGTGGGAGTAAAGCCGAAGGACTTGATATGCCAGGGAGCGATCTTGATATCATGCTTGTTTCAAAGGAACATATCGTACATGAAACAATACAACCACTGGATAAAAAGTTACATCACAGTAACATTCTTTCTCTGGTCATTGATTATGAAAATGCCCAACCTGGTTTTGTTTTACTTAGAGTATACGACAAGCCTCAAAATTACTTCGATAAAAGATCACTTATTAGAAATGAAGACGGACTTTTCTTCTCAAGTAATCTTTATTTACAAAATCTTGCTTCTAAATATCCGCATTGCAATATCTGTGGACCATGCTTAAGTAGTACAGCAAGGGCCGTTGATGTAGCCCATTCGTTGAAATGCAAAAAATGGCCGACTGTAGCTAGGAAATGGTCAAATGAACATCGGTCCTCAGGTTGGCCATCTGCTATCCTTTTTTCCAAAATATCCAATGAACCTGTTCTTTTGGTTCCAATAGGAAGTAAATCTCATATGGGAAAAGGACATCCCCTAGAATGGAGAATTTCATTTTCTGTACCCGAAAAGAAACTTATCCACACTTGGACTCATACTCAAATGTTGTGCTATGCTCTTTTAAAAATATTACTGAAAGATGTAATTAAGAAATATTCTACTATTTCCGATCTATTGTGTTCGTATTTTCTTAAAACTGTTATATTCTGGTTATCAGAAGAAATTGATACAACTTGGTGGAAACCGACACATTTGTTATACTGTTTTGTTACGTGTTTACGTAGATTGACATATTGGGTGGTTTACAGATATATTCCAAATTTTTTCGTTCCACAACACAATATGATTGACAGACAATTCACACAGCAAGATTGGGACGAATTACTAGCCTTGATGACATTTCTACATGGTATCGGATGGGAGAGTTTATTTCTTTGTAACTCTTTAAAAAAGTTAATCAGATGGACATTTGATTCAGATTTACAACGACATCAGTGTGGATATCAAGAGTTTGACAAAGCAGTCTTTCCTTTATTTGGAGTTTTTGAATTTTCCTTTTGTGATGTAAAATATAGTTCGTTTGCTGAATCTTATAACAAATGTATATATCTTTTAACGAGAACAAACTTACCGAAAAAAGTAAGAATAATATTTACCATTTTTCTTTCAAGAATTTTTCAGTTTGCATTGAAAAGAATTTCCGAAATTGATGGTAGAAATTAACAAATGTATAGGAAACATACGAAAAAAAGATCAACGTCTTTATTTTTCACAAAGCTTTCGGGTGTAACAGGATGGGTCTCTTTGGCATTTGATTTTTATCTCTGTGGTCATTATAAGAAAGCATTCGTAGTACTTGAATTTGCCAAATCTATTTCCTTTCTGAGTGACTCAATCATCTCGTCTGTCTCAGAAATAGAAGTTACGCAAGATACCTTACATTTAAACCACCTAGAAGAATACATCAGCCAACTAAGAAGGTTGGTTTGTCACAGTAAATTTAAACAAACTTGTTTTTGCGTCAACAATATCCGCACATACGATCATCTCCTACAATGGTTACCTCAGCAAAACTTTATACTATTACCAACTGAAGTATTCATTCACTACCTTCGATTCGCTTGTAGTCATCATCTTCAAGACATCTTTCAGCGTCAACAATGTCTGCATGATCTAACATTAATCACCGAGACAGCAATATCAGATGGGTTGTTACCTAATGAATGCTCCTTGTACTTATTTCATGCGTACCAAATAGTATACGGCATAGACTACTTTCGTAGGGACTTGTAGTATACAGAAATCTGTTGACATATTGCTTATTTTGTATGAAGAAGGATAAACATAGTGACTGTAATCAAAAATGCGTTAACACATGTATGATGTAGTTTTAATAATTTTAAGAATGTATGCAAATTAGAGTCCGGGAGAATGTACATAATTAAAATTTGATTTTGATATATTTTCAGAGTGCAAATCTAATACTTGTTATTTTCTAATGAATGTCTATTTATAGTAACTGTAAAAAGTACAAATTGTTCTTCACTAACTGAGCATTCCAACCAAAAAAGTCTTTACAGTGATAATCGAGGCAAAATGATCGGTAAATCCAAATCAAATACAAACGTTCATGAGTAACAATTACAGAAAAAGGAAAAAAATATAGCTAAATCGGGCAATGAATCATAAATAATCATGAAGAGGAAGCATTAGTTTTTGATGTTTTATATCAAATCAGTCCAGTAAAACATAGTTCATATCTGTATTTCAGTACTGATTTACTTGACCTGTAATAATAAGTGTTTTATTCAAAACGTTGCAATAATAGATAATGTGGTATACATTCAAGAACAAAAGTGTCAATAAACAAAAGACGTCTAAATTGTTATCAAAGGTACCATGATTATAATTGAATACGCCAGATGCGCGTTTCGTCTACATAAGACTCATCAGTGACACTCATATCAAAACAGTTAAAAAGCCAAACATGTACAAAGTTGAAGAGCATTGAGGACCCAAAATTCCAAAAATGTTGTAGCAAATACGGCTTAGGTAATCAACTCCTGGAATAAGAAAAGCCTTGTTTTTTCAAAAAAATAAAAGTTTTATAAACAGGAAATTACCATATAATTGATATTCAACACCGAAGTGCTTACTACTGGGCTGGTCATCCCCCCCCCCCCCCCCCCTCGAGGACGAATCGTCCATCAGCAGTTATGTCGACCCAGTGGTGTTAAATAGTCATAAAATATACCAGGATTATAATTTATTACGCCAGACGCGCGTTTCGTCTACATAAGACTCATCAGTGACACTCATATCAAAACAGTTAAAAAGCCAAACAAGTACAAAGTTGAAGAGCATTGAGGATCCAAAATTCCAAAAAAGTTGTGCCAAATACGGCTGATCAACTAATAAGAGTCACCGAAATGAATCAAAATGGTACACTAGGTGAACAAGTGAAACTGCGAGCTACTGCTCACTGATGATACCCCCTCCCAAATTTTGGTTAACAGGAAATTGTTGAGTAACGAATCAAACGGTATAGCTGACTTACCCATATAAAAACCCTGAAACTAAATTTCAGAAATCTTTGAATTTAGTTCCTGAGAAAAATGTGACGAAAATTTTTAACTGGACTATCCTGCCAAAAATGATACAACAAGTGTTTGGTAAACAGAAAGTTGTTAAGTGATAAATCTAAAAAGCATCATACGGTAAGGCTGATTTATTTAAACATTGAAACCAAATGTCAAAAATCCTTGTATATAGTTCAAAAGAAAGATCCGGTGAAAATTTTCATGGGATAGACGGACGGACTGACGGATTGGTTGACGGAAAGACAGTGGTAAACAGTATACATCCTTTTTTTTTTAAAGCAGAGATATGAAGATACCCCAAAACGTCGAAATAATAGAAATGTCGTTGCGTTGTTAACCGATTTTTGACGTTTTTCGCTGCCGTTAAGGTAACGGATTGGTTCACACACAAAAACAAAACCCGAAGTCGCTAATTTTTTTATCGTTTAAACGGTAATTGATGTATCAGCAACTTACAATTTTAAAGAAAAATCTATACTGTAAAAATTGATATTTTAATGATTTATATGTAAATTTATAAACGTTCTTCGATGATTTCATGTGCAAATTTAAATCACAAAAATACTGAACTCCGCGGAAAATTCAAAACGGAAAGTCTCTAATTAAATGGCGAACATTAAAAGCTCAATCACATCTAACGAATTGATAACGTCTGTCCTATTACTGACTTGATACAGGCATTTTCATATGTAGAAAATATTGGATTAACACTTGTTTTATAGCTAGCTAAACCTCTCATTTGTATGACAGTCGCATAAAACTCACAAAATTGGCAACGATGTTTACCTATTGTGAAATAATTCAATCAGTATCATTTCAGAAAATTAAAGATAAAGTTATTAGAATCTATTTTCAAATATTCTTCAACGAGTCAAGTTATATCAAAATTTTACCAAAATCTGTAACCTTGACCATTTATTTTTACTTGACCTTAACTAGTAGAAAAGAAATGTCAGTGGTATAATTTTCCACCAAAATAAAACATTTCCTGCAAATGCGATTGACCTGTGAAATTGTCCCAATTACGATTTGCCCCGGTGCTGATTGTCTGTAATTCCAAATGGATATAGTTATTTTGATAATCATGTAGAAAAGTTTTGTCAATGGCATAGTTGGAAGTTAAAATCAGACTCAATTATTTGCTCTGCAACACAAATTTTTTCCTAATGTAATTGACCGGATGAATGATTGACACTTTGTTCCTTCTACTAACAAGGTTATATTGATTTCATGCTTCAATAAATGAGAGGGGTGACCAAAATTACAAAGCTGTGTGCTTTACATATATTAAATGTTTATTTTTTCATTTATGTTCTTGTTTTTTTTTTAAATTATCATGATACTTCATGAAACATGTTATCATTTAAAGGGTGCTGTATCTGATTTTTTGTTTTCTTGAACAATTGTAGTTACTTCTTGTAGTCAGGAACACATTCTGATCCTGTTTTCCAAATTATCCTATGTGCTTGCCTTTTATAATTGTGTTGAAGTAAGTGATCAACCTGTTGTTAGGTATACTAAGCAGGATTTCTAATTATGTCACCCGATCGACAATGTCGGGTGACATATTGCTTTTCTTATGTTTCTTTGTTATTATTATTATTCTTCCACCTTTTTTTGTCCGTCAGCTTTTTTGGAGTAAAAGGGAACCAATCTTAATGATAGTTCACCATAGGGAGGAACTAAAAATTTCGGGTTGCAGGTGGGTCTAAGACCATACAAAATGGCTGCCGTTTCCATGGAAACAGAACAATTGTGAAAAATTCCAGTTTTTGGTTTTTGTGAATAATTTGGAGATGCTTGAACTCAGAATCATCATGTTTTAATACAATGTAGGTGCCAGCCATACACTGGTTTGGGATGATTTTGGCAATCATTGGAACCACTATGTTGCCATGGAAACTACTCAAAAAATTTCAAAAATATGAAAATGCTCCAATTTTTTGGAAACTGTAGCATAACGATGAGCAACTTTAGTTGATGTGGAATTTGGCGTTGGAATTTCCAAAATGTCTGCCGTTTCCATGGAAACAATGCAAAAAGGTCAAAATGCTCCAAAAACTTCCAGGTTTGGTAAATTACTTTGGTATGCTTGAACATGAAATCATAAAATTTTTACACAATATAGTTGTCCACTATATACAGGTTTTGTATGATTTTGACAATCATTGGAACTACTATGTTACCATGGATACAGGATCAAATATTTCAAAAATTTCAAAATGCTCCAAAATTGATGAAACTTAACATGATTGGTGACTGGCAAGTCTGGAAGAGACTTTTGGAGTTGGAATTTTCAAAATGGCCACCGTTGCCATGGAAACTGCAGACATGTCAAAAAATTTAAAAATTCTCCAAACTTAATGAAACTTGATATTTGTGTTAACTGGCAGGTACAGATGACACTTTTGACTTTGAAATTTTCAAAATGGCTGCCGTTGCCATGGAAACAGCAGAATTTCAAATTATTCAAAATGCTCTGAATGTCCTGAAAATTTACAGAAACATGTATTGCCATGCATATATGTGCATTCACTGTTCAACAATTTTGAAATGGCTGCCGCTTAGTGTCAATTGGGGGAAGGGTGACATCCGCTATTGCTTGCAATGGCAATTCTAGTTGTGTTTTACTTTCACATCATATGTTCTAGATAGACAAAGGGGATGTTTATATGCATATAAAACTAGTTTAACCCAACCATATTTTCCCCAGTTTCAGGCACAGGCACTCATCTCAGAATTTAGATTTAGATTTACGACATAACAAGTGTTAGTGGTGTTGACAGTCGAGAAATCGGCATTTAACGGAATTTCGTCACTGCCTGAAATTTTTCTAGCTCGAGTTAAGGACCTCCTTGTGTAATATAAAGGTATATAGGGAAAATAAATTCTGAGACTAGTGCCTGTGTTATATATGTTGGCATTTGTTTTTGTTGCACTGCAGTGTTTCTCTTGTTCTACTGGTTCACTCTTATAGTTGATGTGTTAGCCTTGGTTTTAGTTTGTGACCCAGAATTGTTTTCTCTCAATCGATTTATGACTTTTGAACAACGGTATACTACTGTTGCCTTTACTGTATGTGTATTTTTAGGAGGAAGTCTGATGTTGGGGGTATGATTCCTGTTATCCTTATTTAAGACTAAGCATCCTGTGGAACTTTGACCATTGAACAGAATTTTTAACCTTTAGAGATACTTTTACATACATTGGTTTATTTTCATAAATTGTGACATGATGGAGAGTTTACTCATCAGCCTTCAAACCACATATTCATATATCTATACATAGCATTTTGCACACTTGCATTGGTTTCTTGTTAACATAAGACTCTTAACTGCTAATATGATCATTGTAATGAATGAGCTCTACAGATAACAGACAATTGCATACCTGGAAATAAGCCTTTTTTTGCATAAATGGGTAACTGCATTTAAAAGAAAGCTAAAATTTTCAAACAATGACATAATGTTTACAAATCAAGCCAAAAAATGCATGCATTTATATGATTTCCTTCTCATTTTTTTAAAAATTCATTGATCTGGGTAAACAATTGTAATAAGACTTTGTAAATTATAGTGTAATATTGTTATAAATTAGGCTAGTCTTGTCAATTGAATTGTACCATATTTTTCATATCGGGCTTGGTTTTTCTCATTGTTGAAGTCAGCAAGGTTGCCTACAAAAGGCTATAACTGCTTCCATCCACTTCGTTTGAACTTTGGTGATTGGAATTCATACCACATCTCCTAATTTTATATTGATTACGAAAAATAGGCACAATTATTTCTTCCATATGCAGTTCATCATACTTAAAAAAAGATTCAGTTTATGTTACTAGGCAAAGGCAAAAATGCCTGTCAACTAACATAAAAGTATATAACCACAAAACTCTCATTTGTTTTCACAATAGCATGTAAAGCAATTAATGTAAAGGCTAATTGATATAGAAGATAACACACCAAATAGTATCACATAATTTTAATAACACAAGGAAACAACAATTCCATGACAGATGATAATAAAACGTATTTCAATCACAATATATTTACTCTTATTTTAAGCACGGATAGCATTATGCAGTAAATATACTTCAAGCTAATTCTGTTACACTTCAACAAACTATATGTTAAAAATATTTACATTTTAGTTTAATACAGATATACATTAAACTGGCTATTCCAGAATCTCTGAAATAACCAACTTTGGTCCTGGATGACTTTTGGGGGATTGGAGAGTTCTGCATTGATCTTCAATAAATTATTGAGTTTATAATTGTGTGAGGTAGGAAAAAATCAAGAAGAATCAAATACAATTTTACACTGTAATTAAAGTCAACAAAGAATTCCCTCCATTCCCTTGGTGCTGTAATGAAAATTAAATATATATTCTCAAGCAGAATGTTTGAACAAAAAAATTACTGACGTTGAGAGGGCAGTAAAGTCGTTAAAAACTCCCATCATTATAAAGAAAATTGATACCGGTAACTCTAATACGACAGCTTTAATAATAATAATGCCCTGGTCACACACTATCATTTGATTCTTAGTAAGGAAAACCAGAAAAAAACCTTTGAGAGCTTTAACCTCACTAAAGTAGGTCAAAGACAAAAGATCTGAGCGTTAACCTCACTTTAGTAGGTCAAAGACAAAAGATCTGAGCTTTAACCTCACTTTAGTAGGTCAAAGACAAAAGATCTGAGCTTTAACCTCACTTTAGTAGGTCAAAGACAAAAGATCTTATATTTTTTCAATTTCAGAAATGGTCAGGAAAACATATACAGATAAATGAAATGTCTTATTTCTAAAATCAAAATAATATTGATTATAACATCAGAACCAATACATGAACTTGGAACATTGATACACTACTTATATTTTTATTCTTTATATAATATAACAAAACTGCAATAACAGCACAAGTAAATTTTATGAAACCAGCATAATAAGATTTGTCCATTTATAGTTGTTAACTATTATTTACATGGTAGCTATGTATCACTGTATAAACATTGTGGAATTTTGTCTTGATCTATTGAAGAGTGTTGCCATGATTAAGAAAGTCACATGGTGTGATCACATGTTTATCATGTGATTTCTCTTCAGTGTTGTGACCATTTGATTTGCTTGATGTCAATACCTTCTTGTACCATTTCCCATAAAGGACTGAAATAAAAAGGAGGCATTCAATAACTAAATTTTCAACATTAACTGATTAAATTATTATTCTTTGGGTATCGATTTTAAAAAGTTTTATTGGTATAGATAAACAGCAAATTTAAATGTTTAACAAAGTATAAATTTAACGTTAAATTGTATGCAAACTTAAGAATAAGCAGGAAACAAAAACTTCAGTAATTTTTCAATTTGTAAAGCGCAACTCCAGAATGGTTAAAGTTATGCCACACAAATTTAAAGTTAATCTGTGTTTTGTGGAGATAAGCACTGTGTGTAAGTTTCATAACACTTGGTTAAGTCTGAGAACAGAAAACAACCTTGGGAAGTTGGTATGGAGGGATGGACTAAAAAGCAAGGGTAAAACTTAATGCCCCCCTCTGCTATCCTTTTTATAATTATGATGTGTTTCCAATATAGAACGTAATCTAACAAAAACATTTGAATTTCAGGAGCATTGAAATAGAAATTTTTACTTTATGTCCTACCTCATTTCTCTGAGTCTTGTAACATGTTTGACTGTGAGATCAGCTGTATAATCTATCTCTTCTTCAGTTGTAAATCTTCCAATACCAAATCTAAACACAAACAATTTCATAATAAAATATGTCTCTAACTATTAAAAGAAATTTAAACAAGAATGTGTCCATAGTCCACGGATGCCCCACTCGCACTATCATTTCTATGTTCAGTGGACCGTGAAATTGGGGTCAAAATTATAGTATGGAATTATAATTAGAAAGATTATATCATAGGAAACATGTGTACTAAGTTTCAAGTTGATGTAACTTTAACATCATCAAAAACTACCTTGACCAAAAACTTTAACCTGAAGCGAACGGACGCACAGACGGAGGCACAGACCAGAAAACATAATGCCCCTCTACTATCGTAGGTGGGGCATAAAACAGAAAGTATTTTGCTTAAATCATCCAAATCTCTACAATTCATTACTATTACATTGATGATTTAAATCAAACTTGTCAGAAACATTGAACTGTAGACCTTTCATATAGAAATTTCATTTTATCCACATCAAGGCAAAATAGATAGTGACTAAAGGCAATTTCCTTTATTACATAGGTCAATTCTAAACAACAATTCTCTGAAACAACATGTAGAGGCCTTTTCCATCCCTATCGGGATGATTGTTGGGAGATATTTTATAAAGAATCCTCAATTGCTAGTGTGGACTGTTCAATAAATTTTTCATTAGGAGTAATATTTTCTTACATAACAAGTTAATTACCTGATTGAGGAGTGAGCCAGGTCGTCATCAGCTCCTACGGCACGTAAGACATAGGAAGGTTCTAATGATGCTGACGTACAGGCACTGCAAGATAAAACATATAAACATACTGACTTACATGTACAGGAATGCAGGAGAAATGTTACAAATAACATACATGTATTGTAATTCAGAGATTTACAAATATCTATCAGATGGGATACAGGAACTGACACTCAATAGTTATTCATATATTATATGATAAAGATGCAATTGAACAATAGAAATTTACTTCAATAAGATTAATATATATATATGTTGCATGGCATCTCTGTGTCATTTGACACAATTAAAACAATGGAAATTTTAGTAAAGCAATGCCATTCATTTCCACACAATATGTACAGTCTTCTTATTTTTTCTGATTTGTTTTTAAGTTTTTGTAAACAAGTCTGATTATTGATATGCTATCAAACATTTGATTCATTGTATGTTTCTCAATATGGGTGTTAAAGTATTCAAGTATTTATATATCCCTGGCTTTCAAATCTTAACCAATATGTTTATGAACAGTGTTTTTTTTAAAAGGAGCTTAAATAATTATCCTTACATTAAAAGTTTAGATTTTTCACTATGTTTATAATTTTAGATCAATAAGTTTACAGTCTCAGTTGATTGACATATTGAAAAGTACAACAATCCTGGCTGACTGTTTTTTTTATTCTATTCACCATGGCAGTGGCGGATCCAGGGTGAGGGTTCCGGGGGTTGGAACCCCCCTTTTTTTTGGGACAATCAATGCATTTGAATGGGGACATATAGTTAGACCCCCCTATTTTAAAATGGCTTGATTCATCCCTGCATGAGCTTCTATAAACTATGCCAATTTGATCATGATATGTAAAGAATATTTTACCTTCCAGAAGATAAAGCAATATCTTTAAGTGCCATTAACAAACTTTCTCCTTCCACATAAGCAAAGGACAGATTTATGCAGCCTGAAATTATAATCCTCATATTAAAATAAAATACAATTTAAATGTAGATGATTACAACATTTTTTGTGGAAAAACATTTGTTTGCAAATGACATTATCAGCTTTATGATTTTAAAAGGTGATTGTCACAAAAAAAAATTTCTATATTCAATCAAATGGGAAATGATTTCTGAATACAAAAATAGCAGGTTCCTCATAACCTCCATCCAAGTCACAATTGTAAAAGTAAACAATTATAGGTCAACGTATGGTTTATAACATGAAACCTTGGCTTACACGGAACAGCAAGCTATAATTCTGGATTATTGTTTGTACATGTAAAAGCCTAACTCTACTCTACTCTATTTATACACTATCAGCAGTTTGTGTCCATCTATCAGTATTTGAGGGTATGAGTTAGAAGAATCAACGTTGACAAAAACTTCTTGGTGATATTTGAGCATGTGATATTATCCCTGTCAGCAGTAAACCATAGAATTTTTTTCTTATAACCATAATACATATTTTGTCTTCAAATTTTGTATAGAATGCCGACAATTCTAAAATAGGCATAAATTATAAGTGAAAAGTTCAGATAACAATAAGTTTCTTCAATCACTAGCTGAACCATAAAAGAGGTCAAAGACATTGCAAATATGATAGACTGAAACTTTGTATATTTAGTCATCTATGTACAAGGTATGAAGCTTCTGAAATAGAAAGTTTTTAAGCTGGCAGATTAGAATTCTATTCCGCATTTTTTACCCTCTGCCATTTTTATTGCAGGCAATACAAAAACACTACACTAACCTGGATAAGTCATATCTGGATCCCCATTCCTAATGACTTGTGGGATAGCATCTTGTACCTTGTGTAATAGTCTGTTTGATAATTCTACTGTTCTCTTATGATCATACTGGAAAATAAAGAGCAGAAATATGGTCATACTGGAAAATAAAGAGTAGAAATATAGTCATACTGGAAAATAAAGAGCAGAAATATGGTCATACTGGAAAATAAAGAGCAGAAATATGGTAATACTGGAAAATAAAGAGCAGAAATATGGTCATACTGGAAAATAAAGAGCAGAAATATGGTCATACTAGAAAATAAAGAGCAGAAATATGGTCATACTGGAAAATAAAGAGCAGAAATAGGGTCACACTGAAAAATAAAGAGCAGAAATATGGTCACACTGGAAAATAAAGAGCAGAAATAGAGTAATACTGGAAAATAAAGAGCAAAAAAAAACGCAATCCAATTGTAAACATTTCAATTCACATTGCAAATGCTGTTAAAGTATATAAACTTATATAGAATTTTTTCTTCTTTCCAATAAACATTTATTATTTTTAGAAAGCATGTATATATCTGAATACAAGTTTGGTCAAACATCATACCAGTAGCCAGGGGGGTTCAGGCAAACCTTCCCTTGAAAACAAATAAGCAATGTTAAAGTCAATGTTCTCTTTGAATTTTGACTGTTAAAGTCGACTTTGTGAGTCCAAATACCCCCACCCCCCACCCACCCACCCTCCCCCCCTGAAAATTCCTGGCTAAGGGCCTGAACAGATCTTACTACCTAAAACATAGGAATTCAGAATAAAAGAGTTCAAAGATAATTGATTCTAAATAAGTGAAGTATAAACAAATTAGCATAAGAGTTGAATTTGGTCTTAAAATATTTCAATAATTAATTGCAGCTAGTTTTCATAAAAAGAACGCTTTGACTGTGATGGACATTGTGAATGTATGTAGGAAATGTACTGCAATCAGATTTTAAAGAATAGTTTCAATTATAAACATGAAAATTCTGTTGTATCAGTAATGAATATACCTCCATCTCTTCCATAGCCACAGCACAGGCTGATCCCATTCCTACACAGAGAGGGGTGGGGACAGTACCACTCCTCATACCCCTCTCCTGTCCTCCGCCACTCTGTAGAGCCTCAACTCGAACTCTGGGACGTCTTCTAATATATAAAGCTCCTACTCCTGAGACAGAAAGAAAATATAACTCCATATTCAATCTTTTCTTGATTTTCGTGAAGTCACCACGAGATTCAATATGGTTGAACAAAATAGGCGGAGAATGTATACAAATGGAAATAATTAGATAATAGTGTTAAGGAAATGAATATTCAAACATAAATAGGTACGTCATATCCTACAAAAATATCTAACAAAAAGAACTAGATATATTGACAAGCTTTGCAAACATTATAAAGAAAATTTTATTGTGAAATAAGTGCGACCTGAACCTGGGTCACAATTCCTAACATTTTGAAATAGGAAAAAAATCTGTAGCTCTATAATCTGCAAATAGTCAAAAAATAACATAAGGACCTATGAGCTACAGTTCCGCAGCTACCTTGATTGCCTAGGGTAGTTTAACTGTCAATGACCCTTAAAATTGACACAAGAAGAACCGTGACGCTCAGTAATATTATATATGTACATGTATATAGTTAAAAAGGACCCAGGTTAACTCTGGTTAACAATAGTGGTGTTTCAAATTACTAGACTGCAATTCTAATACCTGGGGGATATGAGTATTTCAATGTTATACATACCTTTTGGGCCATATATTTTGTGACCACTGATTGACATAAGGTCAATATTCATGTCACTAACATTCATAGGAATTTTCCCTATGGCCTGAGCAGCATCTGTGTGGAAAAATATCTTCTTTGATCTGCACAGTTTACCTAAAATGTTAGAAAAAATTATGCATGTCAAAATGAGAACAATAAGTAAACAGGTTTTTACAGTTTTTGTTGGATATATTATTGATTAGTTGTTTTTTTTATTGAAAAAGCAAGCTAGAACCACTTGTTAAAACTTCATAAGCCAAATGCCTAAAGGTAACAAAGAAACTAATTTCACTTCAGTCAACTAAAACTGAAGACAGTTAATGGCACCTTGAATTGTTCTTCATAAGATGTACCAGAGAAGAATAAGGTATCATAATTTAGTCAATTAACAAGGCAACGTTAATTTCTAATCTCATACAGAAACTGGTCCTGTTGGTATATGGTTGATAATGCTTATAATTGCATAGGTATTACAAAGCCTCCCCTGAGTCCCCTCTAATAAACAATAATTACAGTTTACATGTTTAATACCATAATTACCTATTTCATTGACTGGTTGTTTGACCCCGATTTCATTGTTGACGGTCATTATAGAGACTAATACTGTTTCATCTGTCATTGATTCTTCTAATAACTGAAAATAAAAATTCATGTTACATAGGTAAGGTTCTATTTATATTTATCGTTATTAGCTTCATTCTTAAAATGGCAGAGAACAAATTTTAACAATGGAAAATTTGTATTAATTGCAAGAATGTGTCAACTTGAATGAATAGCAAATAGCAGGAACAGAGGACTGACACTACAAACTAGAGGCTCTAAAGAGCCTGTGTCGCTCACCTTGGTCTATGTGAATATTAAACAAAGGAAGCAGATTGAAAATTGACTACAAAGGTCAATAACTCCTACAGGGGTCAATTGACCATTTCGTTCATGTTGACTTATTTGTAGATCTTACTTTGCTGAACATTATTGCTGTTTACAGTTTACCTATTTCTATAATAATATTCAATATAATAACCAAAAACAGCAAAATTTCCTTAAAATTACCAATTCAGGGGCCGCAACCCAAAAAACAGGTTGTCCAATTCATCTGAAAATTTCAGGGCAGATAGATCTTGACCTGATTAACAATTTTACTTCATGTCAGATTTTCTCTAAATTATTTGGTTTTTGAGTTATAAGCCAAAAACTGCATTTTACCCCTATGTTCTATTTTTAGCCGTGGCGGCCATCTTGGTTTGATGGCCAGGTCACGCCACACATTTTTTAAACAAGAAACCCCAAAGATGATTGTGGCCAAGTTTGGATCAATTTGGCACAGCAGTTTCAGAGAAGAAGATTTAAGTAAAAGATATATAAAATTTACGAAAAAATGGTTAAAAATTGACTTTAAAGGGCAATAACTCCTAAAGAGGTCAACTGACCATTTTGGTCATGTTGACTTATTTGCAAATCTGACCTTGCTGAACATTATTGCTGTTTACAGTTTACCTATATCTATAATAATATTCAATATAATAACCAAAAACAGCAAAATTTCCTTCAAATTACCAATTCAGGGGCCGCAACCCCAAAACAGGTTGTCCAATTCATCTGAAAATTTCAGGGCAGATAGATCTTCACCTGATTAACAATTTTACCCAATGTCAGATTTGCTCTAAATGCTTTGATTTTTGAGTTATAAGCCAAAAACTGCATTTTACCCCTATGTTCTATTTATAGCCATGGCGGTCATCTTGGTTAGTTGGCGGGGTCACCGGACACAATTTTTAAACTAGATACCCCAATGATGATTGTGGCCAAGTTTCAAATAATTTGGCCCAGCAGTTTCAGAGGAGAAGATTTTTCTAAAAGATTACTAAGATTTACGAAAAATGGTTAAAAATTGACTATAAAGGGCAATAACTCCTAAAGTGGTCAACTGATCATTTTGGTCATGTTGACGTATTTGTAGATCTTACTTTGCTGAACATTATTGCCTTTTACAGTTTATCTCTATCTGAAATAATATTCAAGATAATAACCAAAAACAACAAAATTTCCTTAAAATTACCAATTCAGGGGCAGCAACCTAACAACAGAATGTCAGATTCATCTGAAAATTTCGGGGCAGATAGATCTTCACCTGATTAACAATATTACCCCATGTCAGATTTGCCCTAAATGCTTTGGTTTTTGAGTTATAAGCCAAAAACTGCATTTTACCCCTATGTTCTATTTATAGCCATGGCGGCCATCTTGGTTAGTTGGCGGGGTCACCGGACACAATTTTTAAACTAGATACCCCAATGATGATTGTGGCCAAGTTTGGTTAAATTTGGCCCAGTAGTTTCAGAGGAGAAGATTTTTGTAAAAGTTAACGACGGACGACGCCGGACGACGACGGACGACGACGACGGACGCCGGACGCAAAGTGATGAGAAAAGCTCACTTGGCCCTTCGGGCCAGGTGAGCTAAAAAGAGGGTACATTAGAAAGGGACTGACAGTTTGCCCTACCACTGGCCAACTACAGTGATTACAAGGGTTCTTTTCACATGCAGAGAGTAAATCAAAGAGCAGAATGCTCTGAGGGATACGATTGCCATAGTTTTCATTGACACATGTATAGCAGTTCTGCCAAATTTTCATTAAACAAATGCATGAGATTTGGCCAAAATTCAAAAGATCAAAGAGGAAAGAAATAGATCCAAGAATACTGTTGCAAAAAAAGCATGAACATGCGCGAGTCTCAAGCATTTTTGGCCGGTAACCCTGGTACAGCTGGATAGTATTATTCTCTAAACTAATTCAACTGCACATGCAAAATGTAACAATCTGAATAGTCACTCAACTTAAAGAATAGCCAATCCCCGTTACAAGTGTATGAGCCATGTACTTATTGTGTTTTATCGAATTATAGTTATCCTGTACCATTGTAAACTCGTACCATTAAAAAAAAAAAAACTCGAACCATTGCTAACTCGTACCAACTTATTTAAATGCATTCAAATAGTGTTAAATGATGAATATACATGATATACGTTACTTTCACCCAATACCTCTTAAGTCTGTAAAATGTATATAATTTGAAAGTACAATGACCAATTTGTAGCTTATGTTCCTTGTATATTGGATAGAAAATACTGTGGCAGATGTAAATAATTAAGGTATATACAGTTTCACCCGAAGAAAATTTTTCATGAATAATAAAATCTTAGCAGTTAAGTCAAAATGATTGCCAAAATTATTTTTACTGTCTATAAATGAATGTAACAATGAAATTTAACTGATTCCTGTTAAGGGGGTCCGCATTTTCCCCGCAAAAAAAGCACATGGCTTTCAACAATTGTAAACATAGCATTCAATTTGTGATCATGGATTACAGCTTTAATTAACTTAAATTGGATATATACATATTCAACATGTTCAATTTTAATAAGGTACAGTTAAAGCAATGTTTTAACTTTCCTCTGGATTAAGATCTACAGTGGCGGATCCAGAACTTTTCCTAAGGGGGAGCCCGCTTACTGACCTAAGAGGGGGCCCGCTCCAGTCATGCTTCAATGATTCCCTTTATTATCAACCAAATTTTTTCTACAAAAAAAGGGGGGGGGGGGCTGGATCCGCCTATGTTCTAGTTTGAAAGATCAGTTAAAACATTAATGCTTTAACACATTCTTTATTTTTGTCTAAGTTTTCATTTAACTCCTGTGTAAAATTCAAGTAAATTCAACTTTATTTCTATTAAGTTTACAAACAGAAACCCATAAAACATCATATTTTTTATATATTTTTCTGAATGTTACGACTTCCCAGTAGTACAAGTTAACTTTTTTGGTTCCAATGCCGTGGTACGAGTTAACTTGCTTCCGTATCTTATCACCGTAATTCTAGGAGGAACCCTAAACTGGACCCCTATCATATTGTGTTCACTTATCGCTACACTGACCTTCGGTGCGAAGCTATATATAGAACGGCGGACCAGTTTAGGAGGAACCCCATTTCTTACTCTTTAATTATTGAAGTTCCTTTGGGTCAGAGGGCATGACTCCTTTCTGTACACACTCCTCTGTTTACATTGAGATCTTTCTTAATATAATACGACGTTTATCGGCATTAACGAGTTAATTCTTCTTGACGAATACTTCGAAAAGGGAGACAACTCGAAACGATAACATGGAAGATTCCATTTCTGCTGAAGGGGTGTTATAGGTAATTTTTACGATGAAACATTTATTTTAATTTAAATTATGCATGTGATTTAAAATTATGCAACAACAATAGCCCTCCATATGCAGACAGACATCGAAAGAATCCCATGAGTTTCAAATTAATCAATGAAGCGGGGAATCACTCAATCTGATACCCCTTGAAATCAGGAAAACTACACGCATGTGGGTTCTCACTAATTAGCGACCAAAAGCGTCAAGAAGCGACAAGAAGAAAAATAATAAGTGACAAAAAGCAACAAGAAGCTATTTAGCGACAAGAATACATTTTGTTATCACATACATTAAAATATTTTTTAGGATTATATTGAAAGATGAAGAAATAAAAAAAAAATCGATGAAGAGATTGTGTACTTTTTATTATCATATTGAAAGATGTAGAAATTAAACATGTGTAAGAGCAAAGGAAATGTAAACGCTATAAAATGAAAATAAAAACAAAGATTTGTCACCTTCCTTTTGAAGGATTTAATAAAACAAAAACATGAAATATTATTTCCTTCCTAACTGTACAATTAATTTTTCCTGATAGGACCAACATTAGCTGTGGCTTCACTCTAAGGTAATACACAATTAAGAGCAACAAATGAGATTAACTAGGTGCATGTCCTTTGTTTTATTGCAACAATAACATCCATTAACACCTTCATCAATTACACGAACCAGAATATAAAACTATTGTACCGCATAGTGAACACCTGTTGAAAACTCAAGATTGTCATCAGTTTCCTTTAATCTTCAATCTATATGCATAAACATGATAAATATCGTTAAATGAGACAATACACTAAATAAAATGATGAAAAATATTCACATTTTAATTATGTTTTCCTCTTGTTTGATTTCAGTTCTTAATTTGTATTTCACAATTTGTGTATGAATTTTCTGGACAATTATGCACAAATAATGCATTTTGCAAGTTAATTATATATTGTACAAAAATGGTTTTAAAAACAAATAAAAAGACAAAATATACTTCCTGTGATACCTTATAAAATATCATGTAAATAAATGTAGCAACAAGTTTTATTTCCCCCCCCTATCAAAATTAACTTTCCTGTCGTTGAAATTGTTTTCTTTTGCATATTTTTTTAATATTTATTTCGAATAAGTAATATAAATAAAAAAATGTTTTCTTGTCGCTAAATAGTTTCTTGTTGCTAATATTATTCTTCTTGTCGCTTCTTGACGCTTTTTGTCTCTACAATTCTTTTTGTCTCTAATTAGTGAGACCACGCATGGACATTAATACATAAACAAACCGCGACTTGCGATTTGGAACAAGAACGTTTATTAAATGATATGATGAATGGTTCTCCATTTCTTTATGAGAGTACAGTATCAAATATCAGTTTCATAAGGGTAAAATATAGAAATACTCCACTTCAGTTCTTGTGACAGAAATAGAATTATCGATCGGCTTTCAGAGAACTCTCGCAAGTTATCAAAATTTGGGAATTCCCTCTGACGTGTTTCTAAATTTATAAAAACACTAAATATAAATACTGTTTAATTCTGATTTTCCGTATTGTTAAAAACACGCATATAAGTCAAGGAAAATATCATACATGAAGATTATGAGTAAAACATTACAGGAAAGTTGTTTATGTTCAATTGTTTTGCTTGTTTTTACCTTTTAAAGCAAGACAATCATAAGAATCTGAGATGTTGCCGAATGTTTAGAATAAAACGAATGACGTGAGGGAGTGTGTCATAGGGTCAATGGTAAAAGTCTACAGATTGCTTGACAGCAATCGTATCCCAAAAACATCCTTTAACATCCTTATTCCAATTGGATGTTTTTTTTATTTACAAGATTCAACTTTTTATGTACATTGTTTTTGTAGTGCAGAACAACACAAAAGTTGAAAAAAAAATGAAAATCTTGATGGTTTCTTCACTACTTCTAACAGATAAGAGAAAACAGAACTTTTTTTATTCAATAGCATTTTTAATATGAGTAATCCGGACCATAGGATGTTCAGACAAAAAAGTTAAACTGTTGATTTATTTTCAAAGGTACCATAATAATTGGTTATTATTTAGGGATCAACTTGCATCTTTGTTTATATTTGATCTCATGGTTGTGAATAAGTTGAAATATAAATTTGTACACGCCTTGATAAAATCTATACTTATTTGAAAATTTTAACTTAAAAGCCACACAATTCGCAAAAAAGAGTATTCAATTTCCCAAAAATTAATCCTCAATACTGTGATCTTCACTGAGTCAAAAACTATATAATAGAAAACTTACCTTAAGATCAATAATAACATTAGGTTGTACAGGTAAATATGTAACTCTAGACTTACCTTCAAGTCAACGATTCCATTAGGTTGTACAGGTAAATAGGTAACTCTGAAACCTTCTGCTTCTAAAGCTCGACAAGAATCCAATACACATTTATGTTCCTACAAAATTATGGATTTTAAATCTTACTTCTCTTTTATAAAATTTTAATATTCTCTATAAGGATAAAACTGCAAAAATCATGAAAAATGCCTTGATTATCAATAAACAAATTAAATGGGTTTTTTTCTTCTATATTTAGGGTTTCTTAGTTGAGGTTAAACTTGTTAAATTTGGGAACACAAGGGGTTCAGGTGTGGGTTTCTCTTCCAATATTAAGCAATACCATTCTGTGGATGAATAAGTCTATTTTTTGATATGTCAAATACATGTATATCAATTGGTTGCAATTTGGTTATGGTTAATTGTCATTAGGTCAGTAATTTTCATCTTTTGCTAAAATCCCAGCTGCACATTAGTACCCAAAGTCCCATGTTGACCTCCCCATATTTTGGAATTCCTGTCATTTGAAGAGGGTTGTATTATTGAATCTCGAAGTAAACTTTGAATATGCAAGAAATCATTTTCCATAATTTTCATTTCAGCAAAGAATCACAAAAATACATGCATGATCAATATATAATAAAAAAAAAAATCAATCAATAATTTTAATGATTAAACCAAAAAAGATGAACTGTTGGTTATCTAACATACAGTAGTAAATATTTCATACTAAATGATGCAAAGAAAAAATTAGTAACACAAATATTTTGATAGGATCTGTATTAAGTGGACACATAGAAGAACAGATGAACTTGATATTCACAGGAATATTTAAAACTCTTAAGTTATTGTTACAGTAAAATTTAAATATATTTGCCTTCCTCAATCATATGCTATGAGATATTCTCCAAACATGTGCTACGATTTATTAATGTTAACTTACAGTTTGTGTTGTTATAACATGGTTTTTCTTTGACTTATAAAATCTGGCAGTCCCTTTAACAGCTATGTTATTTGATTCTGTTGCACCACTTGTGAAAATTACTTCCCTTGGATCAGCTCCTATAAGATCAGCTATTTGCTAAAACATAAATAGTAGTCAAGATTTAGTTATGCAGGATATGATGGATATTTTTTTAATTACGGTACATATCATTTTTCTCATATTGTATACATTCGTAGACTATAATAGTGGATGAAGTAGCAGGGCTCACACTTCTTCAGATTCATAGGGAGAGGCTTCTTTTTTAAACTTTGATGCACTGTTTCCCCCGAAGATGAGGGCATAATCAACATCATGATCAAAGAAAGAAAACTTCTGCTATTTTTTTTTTTACAAAATCCTATATTAAAGTAATAATTGACCTGTAAGAGACGATACTAACTTTTCTGGCTTTTTCTACAGCTGCTTCACTTTCCCAACCATAGGCATGAGTTCTAGAATGTGGATTACCATAAGAACCAACAAAGTACGGTAACATTGCATCCAATACTCGCGGATCCTGAAAAATAAAAAGGGTTTTGTTTGTAGAAGTTGTAACAATTAGGTCAACAAATGACAGAATCCTCTAGTTCACTGTTGATATTCCAAGCAGAATCACAATTCTCACCAATGATACTACAAAATAACATATGTACTAAAAGCAATATCAAGAATATTCTAAATACTCAAATGCTCAATATACATGGCATTTAGATAATATGTTGTTGTACATTACTTTATTACCTTTACTCTGAGACTTGGTCTTTTTCAAAATTCAATTATTTATGTACCTTATTTTGTTAAGCATTGTTCATGCCCTTAAAGAAGTTAGAACTTGCAAGTTATTCTTAAAATGTTATTACCAATGGTGTGGTTGACTGGGTATCCATATACAGTGGTCTCATATCTTCTGGTGGCATGTCCTTCCTGGTCTCAAAAGTATCAGGATGCTTAACTAGGTAAAAAAAATGTTAAAAAAATCTAATTACAAAAATAACCACATTAATTCATCCAAGACATATATCACAACAATCAGTGAAAATTATTATGTCATTGAACAATTAATTCTTAAAAAAAAGCCATAAACTTTTAAATATTTCCACATGTGTTATCATAAATTTCAAGAATAAATATATACCATATAAATATCTATACAATGTAAGTTTATTAAACTTTTATGCCCTTCATATCATTTTTCAAAAAAGAATAGGGAGGACAAACCTAGGGCAAACAGGCTTTATTAGTGAACAAATTCAGGGTGAACAATGGTGAAAGGACCCACAATGAACATACATGTATAATATGGGCAAAGGGACTCTACTATCAGAACTTATCTTTTATTATCATTACAAAAATAAGATGCTTTAAATTAGGGATGATATAATTTGTCACTTTTAAGACAACCAATAAGTGATTGGAATTTATGTGAAATACTTTTAAAGGTCAACACCGGTTTTACATTCTTGTTAATCACAGACAAGTCTTCCTTGCAATATGACTTGTCTGTATCATATTTTAATTTTTTTTTTGTCAGAGCAATAAGTGGCACTTGTCCCCACCATAAAACTTTGGATTTACACCTTCAACTGCCGTCTGGCTACTTTGGAAAGCTCCAAGTTGGACTTAGTCCTGCTGAACTCCTTCAAGCGTTAACTGCAGACTGTTTCTGCATTGACATTGTGTGCTTCAGTCTCAAAGACACACAATTAGGATGAGGTAGTTAAGGGCATACAATACAGTTACAGGGGACATAATAACGTTGCTAAAGTAAAATTTTATTTTCGCGACGTCAAACTATGACACAATGGGAAAAGATGCATTTTTCGACTGATTTTTATCATTCAAACTGATTTTAATTCAAAAACGAGTCCATGGACCCCTATTTTTTAAAACGGCAATTTGTTTCATTTTGCAAGGAGATTATGCGACCCAAATTTAATAAAACTGTAAATAGCGGAATTTTTTTAATTTTGATAAACATGCAGCAAAAAATTCGTTTTTTTACTCTTTTCATGAACATTTGATAAATATGAGCTATTTCATCAACTTGTAAATACAGGTTCAAAACTGTATTGTATGCCCTTAAGAAAACTTTCCTTACAAGACTATATTTGAGATTCTATTGGCATTCAAAACAGATATCGATCTGGCCTTAGTTTCCAATTTAGGCAGTTTGAATTAGGGCGACTAGTTAAAAGAATGTTCAACAGAACATGGTTTGCTTTTGCAATTGCATTATTTGCTATGTGCATATAATATAAAAAAAAAGATGTGGTATGATGGCCAATGACAGAGATGCAAACACTTTTTTTTCCCTGTCAGACATTGGGGCCTACATGGTACCAAGTTTTGCCAGACCCATCACATTTCTGCCGGACCTCTATTTTCACTCAAAAATCAAATGAGACCCGCTTACAAATTTTCTCAGCCACGACATATTTCCTGAACTTATCAACTATGCTTAATAGACCTCCTTCCTGAAGAGTGAATTTCTAAAACCAGAAACATGAAGGAAATATGCAGAAGGATTTGGGGCGTGATGGACATGGTATGAAAAGACTATCACTGGGCAGAAATACTGGTTCTTGAAGTTAGAAAAAGCGAGGGAACAGGAAATTTACCTTTATTTGAGATGATCACAAATTTATTAACAGAATACACTACCAGGACAGACAGGGAATTAAGTTTTGGGGGACCCAAGAAGACTAGAATATTGCCAGCCATCAGGTCCTGCACAGCAACAAGTTTTGCCTGACCTGCAGAAATTCTGCCCCTCAGGTCTGACAGGGCTGACGATTAGTTGCATCTCTGCAATGAGAAAACTGTCCACAAGAGACCAAAATAACAAAGACATTAAGAACTATATGTCACTGTACAGCCTTCAACAATGAGCAAAGCACATACGGCATAGTCAGCTATAATAGGCCCTGATAAGACAAGGTTATACAATACACCTTATCGCAATTTAGTCCATTCCATGAAAAAATATCATTTATGTAACTTCATAAGGTCACCAGCCGAAAAATGGAGGTCATCAGTAGTGAGCTGAGGGAGAAAAAACTTTAGAAAGTGATCATCAAGAAACTTTGATATAGTATGATCCACTTTTTTCGAAATTAAAATTGAAGTAAAAAAATATTTTGTTTGAAGTATTTATGGTAGTTTAAACAGGTCTCATTAAAAAGTATTATGCATGGTGAATTGTTTAAACAGGGTCCCAGATAGCTTGAACTGGATGAAAATGTTGTGTAATTTTAGAACTTAGCCGGAATGGAATAAATAGCGATTACGATTACGTGTATTCAAACGAGAGAACTAACAGCCTTATTTTGTTCTTTATCAACATCTATATGATTATCAGTCTACTAACTCTGTGTAAATTGATGTTTTTTTTTAAATATCTTGATTTTAATAGTTCCATGAACAGATGAACATTATGAAACAACGTGTGTGTATCTTTCAATGTCTTTTTGACACCTGTAATGGCTGTATACCTGCAACTCCAACTTTCGCAGCATTGTCAGTCACATTCGCCTGCAAATATCTCTTAGTTGACTGAGATGTACTGTTCACAACTTGTAATACAAAGCGAAAATTTCTGAAAAGTCGTGCCATTTTATATTTATTTTCTTCTGTCGAAATTTGCTTTACATAATTATAGTACTATGCAGTCAATGATCTACAGTAGAATAATCTCTAGTTGGAACCACTCAAACAAAATCTAATTACCAAATATACAAATACCAACATGAATGTTTAAAAACGTACAGAATTGCTTCATGTTCAAGATAATAATGTTTGATAATTTATTATTGAGACTTCTATAACACATGTGTTATTTTATTACCAGATCATTATACATAGAACTAGTACATAACTCATAAGTAAAAACTATAATAGTAAAGCATCAGTCTCAGGCATTGTGTTTGGTGGACCAACTTGAACTCACTGAGTCTTATTATATATTTGCAATCTATATACATTTGTATTACAGAAAATGCATTTTTTCCAGTTCATATAATCATCATATTAATTTTTTACCATTTATATTTGTTTCTGATAATCAGTTTTTTAAGTCAGCCCTTGTGTTTATCCCTTGTTTTTATCCCATGAAGGGACCGTGACAAAATTACAATCTTAAACTGAAATCTTCAAGCCATTGTTCACTAATAAACAATATATTCTACTTTTTATACACTTGGTACAATAAAAAACGTGGTAATAAATTGTTCAAATAAGGCCTTTGAATATACTTTAATTATTTCTTTTGGAGTGTCAAAAAATTTCGTTGGAGGTACTTGGTAAATTGCATGCTTGTATTGGTGATTTCAAAACAGTTTAAAAATTTGAATTTTCTACCCTATAAACCACTTTGCGTCTTAATCTTATAAAAAAAAAAATGTACACACCTGATTAACTTGATGATAGGCATTTAAAAAGTCAACTGAATGCGAATACATATATATGTTCAAACTCTTTTGTGTTTTTCATTAACAAACAAAAGAACAATGGCAATTGGACCTGCTTTGGTGCTATTTTTACCCTTGAAATTGTACTAGATACCATTTTTGTTCGCTAAGGAGATTCCGTATATATCGTAAAGTTATCGGAGTTCCAACGGGGACTAACAGTGCACCACTGGTTGCGAACCTGTTTCTGTATTGTTATTTGTTACTAATCATGACTTATACCAGCGATCCATCGAAAGACAATCGAATTCACTTTGAAATATTCTTATGATATATTTTGACTATAAAGAATTATGTAATTTCTGCAGGTCACAGTAGCACCACTAACAATCATGTTTTGTCAATAACTTGGTTTATATCAGGTTAATAAGTGTAAATGTGTATTCATGTGGTATTTTGTTTAAATGTACTTTAATCATTCTAATCATTTTCTGTTCTATATTTTGTAATTCATTTGATTGTATACCTCAAATTTTGGGAAGCATGATTGGTTAATAAAATTATCTTATCTTATCTTATTGGCTGTCAATAATGACGACTTCAGTATGTACACTAAATAGATTTATCTTTGCAAACTGACTTAAAATACGGCTAACATTATTTTCGAATTATTATTTATTATACTAGTTATTATGTTGGTTGGTTTTAAATTTGAAATCAATACTTCCAATAATAAAACAGTTGTTAGCAGTTTGATATCATGGCGATAAGGACTTCGCCATCAAGAGTCAAAATTGGTCAGGCAAAGTCGAACTCCTAGTTTAGTTAAGGTGGTACCTAACACTACAGGGAGATAACTCTGTAAAATCAGCTAAACGTTTTAATTACGTTGTGTTAATAAGGGAATATTAAGCTTCTCAATGATCAAAATTAGTGTTTGTCAAACTGCTATATAACAAGTGTATTTTTTCTGATAAGACGGTTGGTTCAAATTTTTCAAATTTTATATATTTTTGTCAAAGGGTCAAAGTAAATACTTTGTCAAAATTTTGTAAAAATTAAACGAGCCAAATTAATTTTAGTGAAGGTGTTGGGTACCACCTTAAATATAAAAAAGAAGATGTGGTATGATTGCCAATGAGACAAATATCCACAAAAGACCAAAATGACACAAACATTAACAACTATAGGTCATCGTACGGCCTTCAACAATGAGCAAAGCCCAGACCGCATAGTCAGTTATAAAAGGCCCCGATAAGATAATGTAAAATAATTCAAACGAGAAAACTAACGGCCTAATTTATGTAAAAAATGAACGAAAAACAAGCATGTAACATATTTTATTTGCTGAATTAAAGCAAAATGGATTAGACACAAGTAAATCATACTTACGAAGTCTTCTCCATAATACAATATAAAGTGACAATACTAGTATAATACAATTGACATGTATATAAAACAAACAGTTTATACAATTTAATACTAGCGTTCATAGGTGAACAAAGAGGAGAGAAAGTAAAAAGAAAAAAAGAAAGTTCGAACTCCTAAAAATATTTTTTTGAATTTTTCTTGTATTTATTAAAAAAAAAATGTTGTCATATTGCTTGGTTCCAAATTTCAGATTTAAAATCAATTCTTTTAAAGATAGAAAAGGAAAAAGGGTTACATATCGGTTAGGACATAAGTCAGTACAAAGTCGAAGTTGGTCAGGTCAAGTTTTCTAAAAATTTCGTAAAAATATTTTTATTAAAATTTTTTGTTCTTGTATTTATTTAAATGATGTCATCTTGCTTAGTTCCAAATTTTACAGGAACTTCTTTTAATAAAAAAAATAATTATAGCATTTTCATATCTGTCAGGACATTAGTGTAACCGCGACAAATCGCCCCACAATCAGCCTACTTTTCACCAACTCACCACACTTTCAACAAAATCGCCCCACTCTTGTTTACCAACTCGCCCCACTTATGAAAAAGGATAAACTCCAATTGAAAATAGATCTGACCCACTGATGAAACTGAAATAGAAATGTCACGATGTATTTAGTCATGCAAACTCGCTCCACTTATGAATTAAATGAATCATCTTATGAAAACCTCTGAAATGGTAGTCTCAGTTCAAGATAAGTCCAGAATCATGGGTGTTTACATAATTGTATTCTCAGGTGCACAATAAGTCAATTATGACAAGCACTTGCATTAATGATAACACTAAACGAAGTACTAAATGAAATGACAGTATCAAAAACAACAACATAAATACACAAATATGGCACACAGTAAATAAGTTTGCCATAAGTGGGGCGAGTTGGTAGACCTATTATTGGGATTTTATACATTTTCGTATGTGCGGCGAATTGGCAGGTGTATATCTAACGGGCATGAGAGTCTTAAATAAGAATGATATAATTTGTTCATTCCTTGCCAGAACGTAGCACATATTGATAAATGTTAAAAAAATTTAGGATAAAACTGATAGGTCACCGCGCATTTTCTCTAGCTAGGATTAGCTACAGGAGACACATTTTATATGAATTATGCCAGGGATTATAGAAAGTCCCTGATTATGTATACAGGGAAAACATTATTATCTAGAATACTAAATAGGAAAATTCAATGTATCCTTCAGAAAATGCACTATTTCAGAGTTACCTCCCCTTAAAATTCCAATTCAAAACATTTTGAAAAATCAATTAAAAATAATCTAAACTTGTGAAAATATTAATATCTATAAATAAGTCTCTTATACATTTGTTCTTTTACATGAAAATTAACATTCGTAATCTACATTCCTGCATCAAATTTTGCTAACATGATTGAAAATCTGGACCTTAGAGGTTATCTGATTTTTACAATCCAATCCAACATACCATCTTAACCGTTTTTTATAAGTGAGACGATTTGGTATGCCAGTGCAGCTCAATTTGGTCGAGTTGGTGCCAGAGAGGGCGATTTTTTATAAAGTGGGGTTGAAAAAGTAGGCGAATATTACAGTGGGGCGTGTTGGTCTACTTCCAGTGTACTTTCTTTTCGGTATTTAGTGAGATTTATTTGAGTTCTGATTAGTGATTTTAAAACTACTGCATTCCCCTGATAAAGGGAGAGTAACCCGAGTAAGATCTTGACAATCAAAGCAGTCGAAACCGAAAAGGACAAGATCAAGGGGACTTATGTTTCGTGCAAAACAGAATGTTCAGAACTTTTCCTCTGAAGAGGATTGATATAGGTTTGAAGAAAAAAGTTTTCCCACAACATTTTGAAGAAGTTCATACGAAAGGACAAATTGAAAACGTTAGAAGATTTTTCTTAAAATTTAAACAGAGGCATGGGTATTTAAGTAACTCGGACGTCGCACTGTTGACTCGAAAACAAGTCTCATCGATATTGAAAATAAATGAAGTATCAGTGGATGCAGATGGTCCTATTAAAAACTTTGAAGTGAATAAATTACCAGCAAATAAACCAATTGAAGATCGTGACACAGTAGCAAAGTTGACTCATGGAGATAAAAACAAGTACATTTTCGGTGTTTATGATGGACATGGTGGTAGTTCATGTTCTCAAGCTCTCAGTGAACGGTTATTTAACTATATTTCAGTCTCAATGTCAACGCAAGATGTTTTGAAAGACATTGCATGTGATAACGAGGGACATGACAAACTTGTAGACTGGTACCCTTACCAGTCACAGTACTTCAATCATGAACTTGATCAAATATACAAGGATAATTTGGCTAAATTTGCCAAAGAAACATTGGCAAACTTTGAAGAATGCTCAGTAGAAGAGCATTTGCGGCACGCTTTTCTCCGTCTTGATCATGACATCATGTCAGAATGCTTGCCAGTAGGTCATGACTTGAGCATAAATGACCAAGCTTTAGAGAATGGTTTGTCCGGATCTTGTGCGTGCATTGCTTTGGTTGATGATATAGATTTGTATGTTGCTAACACGGGTGACTGTAAAGCAGTTTTAGGAGTTGAAGTTGATAAAGACCATTGCAATACAGTAGAAATGTCACATGCACACACAAGTTACAACTCCAAAGAAGTAAGAAGAGTTTTAAAAAGTCATCCCAATGAATCCTCCCATGTGATCAAAGGGGGTCGTCTCTTTGGCAGTTTAGCACCATTAAGGGCATTTGGAGACATGATGTATAAGTGGTCTGTTAAGGAACGTAATCAACTTCTAAAACTTTTCAAGCAGCACCCTAATTTTAATGTATACAGTGAAGTTTTGATGCATGAACATTACATAACACCACCTTATCTGACAGCAGAACCAGAAATAATTCACCGTAAATTAACTCCCAAAGACAAATTTTTAGTTATTGCATCAGATGGTCTTTTTGACATGATTCCACCTGAAAAAGTTGTCAAACTGGTTGCAGGACACATGGAAGGAAAACAAGTACTGGTGGCCCCTAATTTTGATATTAAGGGCCTCAAGATGAATGAAATTAATGAACGTCTCAAACAAAGAAAAACTCATCTGTCTAATGTGCCTACTGATGACAATGTTGCCACACACTTGATGAGAAATGCTCTTGGTCCAGAACATGGAAGACTGTCCACTATGTTGTCATTGCATGATGATGTTGCCAGAAGCTATCGTGATGATATTACTATAATTGTAGTTTTCTTTGACACAGGTTATGTGAAAAATTTCTATGTAGAAGCTGAACGTGATATAGATAGTTTAGAATGAGGTGTAAATAACATTAATATTAAATAAGTTTAAAAGATTAGCAGTACTGTAGATTTGTGTCTCTAGCTTCAAATTGTTTAAGAACAAAATAAGTTGAGAATACTTTTGATACATAAAATCTTTGCTACATATTAAATCATTTAGTGTACATGTATGAATGTAAAAAAAAATAGTTGCCCTATACATGTACGTATATATAAACATGATAAATAGGGTTAAAAAAGGCAGAAGAATGCACCAAATATTTAAAAACTCTTTAATATATATTTCTATACATTTCTACATTTTTAGCTATAACATGTATACTGCAATGTACTGTACATTGACATGTCAAACTTATGGAATTGAGAGAGGTTTTTAAAATATTTTTTCGATTGGAATGTTTGATGTGACAGTGTAAGACCTTCTCCTTGTTAATAATTATGTTAATTGCCCATCTGCTTAATTTTGAGAATTTTTTTCGAATAAAATGCTTTTCATTTGTACATGTTCATGTATATATCACAGGATTGTTTTGAAGGTTGTTCATGTTGTTAAAAAAGGGGCATATTATATGATTTTAATGATTTTGGACCATCAGGGTCAACATAATCATGATACTGCATAATCATGGTAATCATTAATACAATTTAAACTTTACAATAATTGTAATAAATTTTTGAAAGCCACTAGGCATTGTCAAGTATACAACTCCTTATAATATATGTCTTTATATAGTCCAGAGATATTTTGTTATGAAATGAAAATATGAATTGAAGTTTTGGTAAAGAAACCTTTTTTTCTTTTGATTTCTTGTACATGCATATTATATACATATAGCTTTTGGTAAATGGGAACATACATTGATAATTTAAATGAAAGAATTTAAGTACATGTTCCAGTTGCTCAGTGCGATTAGGTACTGAAGAATGAATTAAGGTACTAAAGAATTCCTTAATGTATTACATGTAGATGTTTCAATTCATTAGTTCAAATTTTTTATCCTCCTCCCCTAAATCAGAAGTACAGAAATGTGGATTAGAGTTATTCTTGTGCTCAGAGAATTGATAAGGACTATGACCTGCTTGTCTTATGTGCATAATCATGATAATGTCATGAAAAAAAATCTCACCAGCTAAAAAAAATTTAAAAAATATACTGAAATGTTGTGAATGTAGAAATACATGTAGTTTATTATTTTTATACTTGAAAAGATGCATAATAGTATACTTCAACTAGTGAACTACATATACATGTATACTATATATATAAATATAAATTTTTCTCTAATTTTCATTTTATTTTCACTTTTCCTCAATCATGTCAATGGTGTGAGAAAAATATTTCTTATCTCTAGTGAAAAATTTGTTCTTAGCAAATGATTGGTCAAAATTTTATTGTGACTTTAAATTTTCTTTGTTTCTTCTGAATTTTCCTATTGTGATGTCATGAAAAAAGGCGACCATGACTGATGACGTCACATAAAAAGTAAACAACTTTCTTCAAATCTTTGAAAAAGAAGGGGAAAAAAATCATTAGAGAAACAGATTCCACCACTATAACTCGCATATTATGATATTTCTCCACTCTCGACAGTTAAATTTTAACTATTTAAAAAGCTCGGCAAAGCCTCAGGCTTTAAATATTAAAATTTAACTGTCTCAGGTGGAGAAATATCGTAACACACTTGTTGCAGTTGTGGAATCTATATGTACCATACTACAATAGACATCAAATTTTTCAAAAGAAAGAGGGCATGGTGTCCGAAAAAAGGGCATGGTGTCACACCATGCTTAATTGCCTTAGATAAAACACTAGACATGTCATGCATGTACACATGTAATGTATTTGTTAGTCCTTAGTTTTCTACTTAGTACTGTCATATTTGTTGTTTACAAAATGTATATACTACATGTAGGGAAATGCTTACATTTTATCTTTTATTTTAATTTTTGCATTAGGATAAACTGAACTTTATATAGTTATAGTTATAAACTGCACATATATTTCAGCCAGAAGATGGGTGAGAACTAAGATAATTATTTTTACATATCCACATTGAAGATAGAGGAACATTAATGCAATCTCTCACTAAGACGAGACTGATATTATCTGGTCTTTTATTCCTGCCCGATTTCATTTTTTGTACTAAATATACAATTTTTCTGTACCAAACATTTTTAAAATTGCAAAAAAAAAAAAAAAAAAATGTTATATCTAACATGTTCAATTTTGCTGTCTCTTGATCTTAGCACCTTAGACCAAACAAATATAAATACACATGTTTTGTTCCTAAACTGTATTGGGCATTGTTCTAGACTTTAATGGTGCTAAACTAAAAAACGTCTCTACTCAGCCTTGTTTAAATTGTAATCAAATTGTCCATCAAATATTTAAAGTAGGTATGCAAATTTAGAGTAAAAAGGGAAACAGGAAACACACTTTTTTGGGGCCTGACCAATAAGTTTGATAACGGCTAAAATAGAAAATACATAAATTTACCTTCAAAGATTATTTCAGAGTTAGAATTAACTGGCCATAAGATGGAAGAGCATTTAACAATGACTGACACATTTAATTTACTTAAAAAACTCCAATAAAAACTGTTCAGCCTTTTATTTCTGTAATTTGAATTATAAGGTATGATAAAATGTTTGAAAGCTTTTATCTTTTTTCTGTTGGTTCTTTGAAATAATTTGTTTCTAAGATGATAAAGCATAAGTTAAATAGTTCATGCATTGATCATGAAAGGTCCATGGTATTCTGAGAAAATGCCAAACTAAAAAAGTGTTTAAATATAGAAAAATATCACTGTGATATCCTAAGATGTCTAATTTTTGAAAAGTTCAATTTTAATCAAAGGGAGATAATTTCACTTGTTTTTTTGCACTTTCTGGTAATTTTTCATGTGAAAAGGTTTAATGCAGTCAATCTTTAAAAATTATTGTGAATAATGCAATTATTGGTAATAGAAAGTTAATATTTAGATAATAATTAATGTCCATGTATTTAAAATGGCTATTATAGGCAATATGGTGAAAAAATGTGCTGAAATGTGAATGATGAATTAAGAAGTGCTTTTATCTGCCTATGCCTTTGTATATTATATCCTATGACATTCACCATTTGTTTATTTTACATGTTTTTGTTTAAATTTTTATTGTGTTTGTAATTAAAATAGTTGGTTTTTTTTATCAAATTTTACAGTGCTAGGAGAAAGGATTGAATTTATGAAATGTCAAATCATTTTAGTTAGCAGTGCACAATGTAATATAAAATACTCATAAATATTATTGTTATGAAATAAATCAATTTTGGTTCCATTTTGTATAAGCAAGTTTAGATTCTACATGTATTGATTTATAGGACATTGTAATCTCTATAATTATAACTATACATTTATTTAATTTGACCATAAATTGTTTTGTCTTCCAATTTTGTTTTTCAGTGTTGAAGTCAAATTTTCTTTTATTTGATTTGACTTTGAGTTACATTTGCAATAAATGAAATATAAGAGCTAGTCTGATGAAGCTAGCACATTTTGAAGACATATTTACATTCATTATTTTTTTGGTAAAAGTCTGTGATGGTGGGGGTGGAATTCATCAAAATAATTATCAAATAAAAGTACAGAAAGTTTGAAAAAGTTTCTGTCCATTTTGGTTAAAGATAAAACAATGTGGACCAAAAAGATTTTTTTTGTCAAATATGCAAATATGAGATGACAGTCAAATATGAGATGAAAGCTAAAAACGATTATTCCTGGTATGTTATTTATGTTTACAAGATCTTTGTTGTGTTTTGTTTGATGAAGTTAATATAAAAGTGAAAATAATTGTTTTTATTATTGCTCTCTTTGAACTTATCCTAACAGCAAATCAAATTTACTGTCTCTTTTGTCTTCTGGTAGTGTGGAGTGTGGAAGGACATCAGTGGCGGATCCAGCCATTTTAAAAAGGGTGGGTTCCCAAGTCAGGACAAAGGGGGGTTCCAACTATATTTCCCCATTCTATGCATTGATCAGCAAAAAAAAAGGTGGTTCCAACCCCCAGAACCCCCCTCCCCCCTGGATCCGCCACTGGTCATGATGAGTGTCTTACTGTTGCCAGGTCAAACGAGACTTGAAAATTGGTATTTGCTCTTCCTTACTGAATGCAGCATTTATGGATAAGATAAAAGATGGTTGGGTTTGGTTTCAGAATCATTTGTATTGGTATGATAACATGTCTTTCTGCTGACCATGTTAACTTGCACACTAAAAATCTGGCCCAGTGTATGGTTCTAGACAAAGCTAGATTATATGCATAGCACATTGCCAAATTCTTGTCCAAAGTAGTAGCATTTAATTGCAAATAGATGTTGAATATCCATTAATATATCACATCAAATATACATATATTGTATTTTCAATGATAAGTAAATAAGAATGAGAATGGAAATGGATAATGGGTAATGTGTCAAAGAGACAAAAAATTAATCTGACCAAAGAGTTAAAAAAAACCCAGCTGAAATCCATCAATGGGTCTCCATCACAGTTGGAAAATCAAGCCCATAGAGGCATACAGTCTTTAGCTGGCCCCTAAATAATGATGTGTACTAATTCAGTGAAAAAGCAACACACATGAATGATAAAATCGGTAATCAGCTGGCTAAACACAATTTGGAATCACCGTATGGGACAATTATTAATAAACTATTGAAACACAAACAGTGGTATCCACATACATTGTACAATCAGTAACCCTCTATAGAGACATAAACAGTGGCATCCATATACATTGTACAATCAGTAACCCTCTATAGAGACATAAACAGTGGCATCCATATACATTGTACAATCAGTAACCCTCTATAGAGACATAAACAGTGGCATCCACATACATTGTACAATCAGTAACCCTCTATAGAGACATAAACAGTGGCATCCATATACATTGTACAATCAGTAACCCTCTATAGAGACATAAACAGTGGCATCCATATACATTGTACAATCAGTAACCCTCTATAGAGACATAAACAGTGGCATCCACATACATTGTACAATCAGTAACCCTCTATAGAGACATAAACAGTGGCATCGACACACGCATGATACCATCTGTAACTAACTATCTACTCACAATAAGTGGTATTGCAATAATATGTATAAAACCATCTAACATGATGTAGACACAATCAATAACGCCACATCTATAATCAACTATATCGGACACCTGTATTGTATCATCTGTATTCAGCTATGTACTCAAAAACATGTATGGGATTACCAGTAATAAACGTTTGTGAATCACATTGTGGATTGTCGATAAAATGCATTTTCATGGATATTTGATCTCGTGGATTTAAAAATATAAAAATAAGAAGATGTGGTAAGATTGCCAATGAGACAAGTCTATGAATGCAAATAGCAATACAACGAAATCCATGAACATGTTGTATATCGAAACACAAATAGTGGTATCAACGCATGTATGGTACCATCAGTAACAATCTGTTAATATAAAAACAATTTTACTCAAACAGTGGTTCAACTCGTGTATGGCACTATCAGTAACAAAATATCTAGACACAAACAGTGGTATCAAAACATGTATGGTACTATCAGTAACAAAATATCTAGACACAAACAGTGGTATCAAAACATGTATGGTACTATCAGTAACCATATATCAAGACACGACAGAAACAGTGGCATCAACACATGTATGGTACTATCAGTAACCATATATCAAGACACGTCAGAAACAGTGGTATCAAAACATGTATGGTACTATCAGTAACCATATATCAAGACACGTCAGAAACAGTGGTATCGACATATGTATGGTACTATCAGTAACCATATATCAAGACACGACAGAAACAGTGGTATCGACATATGTATGGTACTATCAGTAACCAAATATCAAAATACGACAGAAACAGTGGCATCAAAACATGTATGGTACTATCAGTAACCATATATTGAGACACGACAGAAACAGTGGTATCGACATATGTATGGTACTATCTGTAGCCATATATCGAGACACAAACTTTGGTATCTACAAATGTATGGTACTATCTGTAACCATATATCGAGACACAAACTTTGGTATCTACAAATATTTGGTCATATATGTAACCATATATCGAGACACAAACTTTGGTATCTACAAATATATGGTCCTATCTGTAACCATATATCGAGACGCAAACCGTGGTATTTACACATGTATGGTAGAATTTGACACCATCTTTCTAGGCACAAACAGTGCTGTTGACACATGTATGGTATATCAAAAACTCTATCAAGACACAAACAGTGGTATTGGCACGTGATACTATCTATCAATACACAACCACAGTGGTAACTATACATTTATGGTACCATCAGTAACCATCTATCGAGACACAAATCGTGTTATCGACATGACGTGTATCATACCATTATGTAACCAACTATCTACACATACCAAGTGGAATTGTCACATGCATAATACCATCTCAGTTTTTTTCATTTAAATTGTTTTACATTTGTCATTTTGGAACATTTTATAGCTGCCATGCGGTATGGATTTTGCTCATGGTTCAAGGCCATACGGTGACCTATAGTTGGTCAATTTCTGTGTCATTGTATCTCTTTTAGAGTGCAATCATACCACTTCTTATTTCTACATCAGTAATCAACTATAAACAACACACCATTTATTTAGTGGTATAAAATGATTGTTACTTGTTTGATATCATCTGTAACCAACTATCTTAAAAAAACATAAGTTGTATTGACACATGTATGATGACATCTGTAACCTATTGATACTCATGCGTGAATGTTGTCATCTTAGCCTAACTATCTACACACGTAGATGATGCCCTCTTTAGCCAAACTATCTACGCATTAATATTGGTATTGTCAATTACATAATACCATCGGCAACGAAATATCAGTGGTATCGACAAATATGGAGTTACACATGTAACCAGTGAATACACTTAATCAGTGGTATCAAAACGTATATGATCTCATTTGTAATCAACTATCTGCACACGTTCAATGGTATCGACACAAGTATAATATCATCTAGATCTTCATCCAACTTTTTTACTCTTAATCGGTGGTATTAGCACGATATTATACCACTTGCATTAAGTACTAGTAATATCCAGAATCAGCGTAATCAATGCAAGCATAATATCATTTGTAGCTACAAAAGTATACTAGTATGGTATTATACATATGTTAGTACTATTGTTGATGTGAAGATAGATGGTAAGAGATGGTATCATACAAGTGTTGATACCAGTGATATATGCCATCAACTTTTTCACCATAAACTAGTTAACTCCATATTACCCCACAAATCAACTATCAGTCTGTATATTTCATTTCTTGTACCTATACAAAACTAATCACATCTAGATTTCAGTTACAGATAGGACTTGCAGGATTATATTATATTGTAAGACTGCTCCCCATTCACATGATTCATATTTAATTCGACTGACCACATATTTTCTTAGTCATGTTAAAATGTCCTGTTGTTATTCATTCGTTTGCTGTGTTTGAGCTTTTGATTTTTCCATTTGATAAGGGACTTTGCTTTTAGTGATATTACTTTGTACCAAGTCAGGAATATGGCAGTTGTTGTCAAAAAGTCCGTTTCTATGTATGTTGGATTTTGTTTTTGTGTAGCATTTCAGTGTTAATTTCGTTGTTTCCTCTTATAGTTGATGTGTTTCCCTCGGTTTTGGTTTGTGAGGTAGATTTGTTTTCGATTTACTGATTTGTGACTAATGAACAGTAGTATGCTACAGTTTTCTTTATTTAACTATATATATAAACATTGTCAATAACAATTCTCTGCGAAATATGTTATTCAAATGCCCAACATATCTTTAGTCGAAATCCATCAACTTGAACGCGCGCGTGGATTATTAATCCCATTATATAAAGACACTTATGTAATTAAGGTATTCAATATAGAGACAGAATATTCAGTTGTTCTCCTGTGGTTGAAAATCCAAAACGAACATATAGCAGACAAATGACTAATCGGGAACTACTCCATGGTAAGTATCGTGGGGGTATACACTGAGTTTCCAAGCGAATGTTTAAAATCGGATTAATTTATCTAGCGGTTTAAAAATAACGTTTTATTGGTGGGTCTTCAAAGTGCTACACGAAACCTTTTACATCTATATTTATCAGCAATCAAAGCCGGGCTTCAAACTAAGTATGGACTTTTTATTTTAGAGGCAACCTGAAGCAGATGTATTTACTAAAAAAAATCCAAGAATATGTTAGAGTGCATACAAGCTAAGACTCTTTCATCTTGCAATAGTATTAAAAGATTTGACTTTTCCTATCTTAATACAAGAGCCCCCGTTCAAAACTAAACGAAAAAAGTGTTGGTGCTGCTTTATTTTATGTAAAAAGAACAAAAAATACAATGTACAAGTATCTTGTCATATGGAGGGACAACTCGTACTTTGTAAAATAATCTCTCTCATTCACACACAAAATTCTCTGAAACTCACATTATCTAAATGCTTGATTTCTCGATTGACAACATATTTGGAGGACTTGTTTTCTACAAACAAGTGCCATTTCTATTGGAACCAAATGTGCACCTCTTTTTTTCCGATTTTATTCCTTTCTTCATATGAGGTCGACTTCACAAAGGAGTTTCTTAGTAAAATTTAAGGGAACAACCAACTAAATTCAAAAAGGGGATGGGGGTTTCGTTTTTTTGTTAGAGTATAATTTGTATTTTAAATCGGCTGATTATATTCTTTGGTAGATAAATATCATGAATAGCCATTATCTTGGAATACAGAAATCACAGATCAAAATCACAAGGGTTCAATGCACTATGCAGATATATTGTGTTGTGTGATAAAATTCAGAGATAAATAAACAACACAGACAAAAAAATCAGCTTCTATAAGCTTTCAATTTAGTCAATAGTCAACGGATTTATATAACCTAAAACAATTATGACAGAAAGCAACTAACAGACAGCGAGTTCTAAATATACTGTAAACCAACGTATTTTCTTGGCCGCTATTTATTTCGTTTAGCCAATCAAACACTACCGGCGATTTAATTTCGAGATTATCAAATTAATATGTTGTAGTTATCAAAGTTTTACACATTTGCGTTATTTTTTTTTGTTCTTACGCGGAAATAAGTTGGTTTACAGCATTCGACAATTCGACAAATTGACTTCGTTAAAAAAAATCGTGGATGACGTCAGCCGTTCCGAAAGGGTTGGCAGTTCATTTTCAATTTGTGACTTCCGCTGTGTTAACATCCATTGATGACTCATTTTCTATGATTACGAGTCATATAACTATAGAATTGATGAATGTCTCTTGTCTAACCCTGAGACCTTTCTCAATCAATTTAGTATATCATCGGTACACATACATTCTATCAACAATAATTTGGTGGGATGTGAAACGAAAACAGGGAGACAGATGACAATCAAGACTGCTACAAGTAAAACATCTCTGACATAAGGTTGTTAGAATCTTTCATGTTTCGTTAACTGTTCTACTAGTATGTTAAAATTTGTTGTAAACATAGTGTTGTGCATTGTTACATACATTGTAACATTTCATCGTAATTATAAAACTGAAAGATAAACCAAGAGCACTAATTAGAACATGAACACGAACAACAAACTATCTCATTATCATACTCTACATTAAGTGAACACCCTTTTCTTACTTTATTTGAATCATTTAGATGGAAGCGCATACATCGGATAAGTTAATGAAACAATTCCTAACAAAATAACTATATAGTATGCTTACTAATATGTAAAACTTCAAGAAGTACCGAACTGCGATGAAAATTCAAAACGGAAAGTCATATGGCAAAATTAAAAGCTCAAACACAAACAATTATTTGCTTTGTTTTCCAGAAATATGTCTGATTCTTTGACTAAAAGTCAACTTATATGTATACTGCTTTTTCAAGGTACACTTACACATTTAACTTTATAATTGTTTTGTTGTTGCTTTAAAAAAAATATGAACAAATTGAGTAATTTTAAACTAATACTTATTTGAAAAGATAACAAAGGTAGTATTATTATTCAGTGCATTATATCATTCGAGTTTACAAGCATGTGATATTTCAACCATAATATTTTATGTTCAGGTCCTTTTAAATTTTATATTGATTAGTTTTGTCGGCAGTTTACATGAAAATAGATATTTGCTGCAAGAATTAGGTCAATATTTATTATATTAGATAAAGGAATAGCTCTAATGTTATTGTTATTGAATTTTGCAGATACTTCTTACCTATGATATTGGCATATTAGTATTGTATGGATGTTTAATACTTTGTACACTTTCCATGGCAGCCAATGATGATTCTTTGATTTTTCAACGATGTGTACGAAGATAATTTTACTCAACTCAACTTTCATGCAATCTTTTTTCCCGTAATATTCAAACAAATTAAATAGAATTCACAGGAAATGGAACCAACCAGACTTAAATTGGATGATATACGGATTATTCCATCGGATGATTATCCACTTCACACGTTTCTACTCAAAATTGGTGATCAGCTTACAGAGGAAGACTTTCAAAAACTTAAATTCTGCTGTGCAGGTATTAACTGTTATACATAGTTTAGTAAGACGAAGATTTATAGAGTTTTTCTTTTTACAAACATAGAAAAAGTTTAAACACCATGAAAGAAAGTTAATCAACATACAAAGTCTTTTTCGTTAGTTTTCAGTAATTGTTTCTTCTGAATCATATCTACATCTACATATATGTCGTTGAAATGCAAAGGGTCTAAGACCCATCACGCAAGTACTAATTTGGTCATTCAATATGGTGTTCATTAAAAACGTATTTACATGTGAAATTAAAATCAAATGTTTGTTGCGTTGACTACTCTGTTAAATAAGTTGTGAGGCTGTTCTTGAATGCCTCTGCATCTTCTATATTTAACAGTCTTATTGGTAGAGTATTCCAGTCTTTGATGGTACGTGAAAAGAAGCTGTATTTGTAGGTGTTTGTTGAGGTTTGAAGGTTTCTCAATTTGCTTCGGTGGTATTGCCGTGTTGTCCTGCCTTGTTGTTCTACATAATCTGGTATATTTATGGCTATCTTTTTATGTAAAGCTTTGTGAAATAAGCAAAGCCTTTTTATTTTCCGTCTTATTTCTAATGATGGTAGTTTAAGCTCCTAAGACTCGTAACTGACCCAGGTTCTCTGCTGTATTGATGTTTGATGAAACGTGCTGATCTTCTTTGCACCATTTCTATCTGTTTGATGTGGTTTTCTTGATATGGATCCCATGAACTGCTTGCATATTCGACATTTGGTCTGACAATGGCTTGATATGCTCTTTTCTTAATTTCTTCTGGGAATTTGCCGATGTTTCTCCTCAGAAAGCCTAGTGATTTATTTGCTTTTGCCGTGATGTTATTGATGTGTATATCCCATTTCAGGTTGTTGGTAAACTGAACTCCTAAATATGGGTTTTGGCTTACATTTTCTAAAACTTGGCCATGCATATGATAGTCATGTAATATAGGTTTTTTCTTGTTGGTTATTCTTAGTACATAACATTTTGAAGCATTAAATTTCATCTGCCATTTAGATGCCCAGTCAATCAATTTATCTAGATCTTTTTGTAGTTGGTTACAGTCATCTTTGCAGTCTATTGCTATGTATAATAGGCTGTCATCTGCAAAGAGACGCAACTTTGACTTGATGTCATCTGCAATATCATTGATGTACAAAAGAAACATCAATGGACCTAAGACTGTACCTTGGGGTACTCCTGATTTTACAAAGGCATTTGTAGATGTTTCGCCTTCAACTGCTACACACTGCTGTCTTTGTGTGAGCCAGGCCTTTACCCACTCTATGATTTTGCCATTTATTCCATAGTGCTCTAGTGTCCGCAGAAGCCGTATGTGAGGCACTACATCAAATGCTTTGCTGAAATCTAATATTAGCATATCCACTTGCTCTTTTTTATCTAGATGTTTTGCGATATCTTTAATTGTTGTTACTAATTGAGATTCGCATGATCTTTTCTGTCTGAAGCCGTGTTGGTAATCGACTAATATATCATATTTTTCAAGATGTTGCATAATGTGTTTGAAAATGATGTGTTCCATGATTTTGCAAGAAACTGACGTCAATGTAACATGTCTATAATTTACTGGCAAGCTTTTGTCTCCCTTTTTAAAAAGTGCTGTGATGATAGCTGTAATCCAATCGTTTGGGACAGCCCCTTCATCATATGTTTTCTTGAATAATGTTGTTATGTATGGGGATATACTTGTAGCACATTCCTTTAGGACTCTGTTCGGTATGTTATCTGGTCCATTTGCTTTTTTCGGATTGACATTACTAAGTAGCTTTCTTACTCCTTCTACTGTTATCTCTAGATGGTCTATATCAGGCAATGGGCTGTTATTTAATTTTGGTTGACTTGATGTATTTTCATCAGTAAAAACAGATACAAATTGATGGTTAAGTGCTTCTGCTTTCCCTTTCCTGTCTTCCATAAGTTTTCCGTTTGAAATAAGTGGTGCTACTCCACATGAGTCTCTTTTCTTTGATTTAACATATTGCCAAAACTTTTTTCCAACAACAGGTGTTATTCTCTCACCTTCTTCGTCTACTTCCAATAGTTTAGATATGTAGTTTTGATGTGCTTCTTCTAGTTTAGTTTTTACTGTTTTTCTTAGGAGCTTAAATTCTTCCCAGTGTTTTTCATTATTGGTACGCTTTGCCTTGTTGTAAACCCTTTGTTTTTTTCTGATCATTGTTTTGATCTCTCTATTGATCCAAGGTACATTCCATCTGGTTGACAATATTTTAGTTGGGATATTTGATATTATAGCCTGGGACAATATATCTTTAAAATCATTCCAGCATTCTTGTATGGTACTTGTATTTGCTTTTTGTATAAAATTATTCAGCTCTTTATCTAGTTGTTCATTTATTCCGTTCATGTTGCCCTTTTTGTAAATATATACTTTCCTTGGTACTTGCTTTTTTGTTTTTGCTTTTAAATTTATGTCAGTGATGACTATGCTATGGTCACTCATTCCGTCTTGGACTGATATACTTTCAATGCTTGTTGGATTTGTTGTTAGTACAAGGTCTAATATGTTATCTTGACGTGTTGGTTCTTTTACTATTTGTGTTAGACAGTTTTCTTCAAGTGTTTCTATAAACTTGTTATTGGTTTCCATACTATAGTTGTTTGGTTTCTTTATTTGAAAGTTGTTATCTTCGTCTATTTCCCATTTTATGTCTGGCATGTTGAAATCACCAGTTAGTACTAGGCTTGGTAGATTATTTGAATGTGTTAGCCTGGTTAACGATGTATTTAAGCTTTCAATGGATGCTATATTATTGTCTGGTGGTCGGTAATAGCAGCCTGTATAAAGTAGTTTACTTCCTTTTATCTCAATCTTATTCCAGCATATTTCACAATCGGTGTCTAGTGTGATTTCAGCTGTAGATAATAGGTCTTTTCTTACCAAGTTTAATACCCCTCCACCTTCATGCCCTATTCCAAATATACGATCTTTTCTGTATACTTCATAAATATTTGTATCAATGAGTTCTGCATTTGAGATGGTTTTATCAAGGTGTGTTTCAGTTGCATGTATTATATGGGGTTCATGTGTATCTATAAGTGTGGTAAATTCGTTTCTTTTTTGCTGACTTCTCAAGCTTCTACAATTGACTGTCATGATTCGGATGTTATTTCTTCGCCTTGTTGATGAGTCATGTACTTCTGCTGAGTCAAGTGATGTTTCAATTTGACTTTGTATTTCTGATTCAGATATATTTCCCAGTTCGTTAAAAGAATTTTGTTGTACAAGATCATCTTCTATTTGCCCTGATGTATCTGACAGATTTATTGTGGAACAAGATGGACATTCCCATGAGAATACTTTTTTGTTCATGAATGAGTTATACATTTTCGGTGTAATACCGCCACATTTAATGTGTACCCAAAAGTTGCATTCATCACATTGTATTGATCTATGGTTTATGGCCACAGGTTTTTTACATATACCACACGGATTGCGTGTTGGACCTGGATTAGCATATATGACATCTGCAAGTATTAGCGTAAGCAGCAGGAATAACTTAGTTGGTTTAGTATACTTATTTAAGTATGTAATTTTTATTTTCTGCATACAGAGACCTAAACTTGGTGTTAAACTATTCCAAGATTTGATGTTAAGATAAAATGTATGCTTAAATTCTGAAGTCGTAAGCTGATCATGGTGAGCTATTCTCGGTGTAATAGTAAGACAGAGGATGTAGCCGATAGCTACTAGGAGCATGACTGCAATTGGTATAATATGTGCAAGTTGTGCATTATTAGCCATTGTGTTGTTGTCGTAGTCGGTGTTTCGGGTAGACCCACAAGATGAGATACTCAAGTGAAAATCTACAGACCCACAAGATAAGACACTCTTGTGAAGGTCTACGGGAACTGGAGAATATATTTACTTCTCTGCAGAACCATTTGTCATAATTTGGTCTGACAATGGCTTGATATGCTCTTTTCTTAATTTCTTCTGGGAATTTGCCGATGTTTCTCCTCAGAAAGCCTAGTGATTTATTTGCTTTTGCCGTGATGTTATTGATGTGTATATCCCATTTCAGGTTGTTGGTAAACTGAACTCCTAAATATGGGTTTTGGCTTACATTTTCTAAAACTTGGCCATGCATATGATAGTCATGTAATATAGGTTTTTTCTTGTTGGTTATTCTTAGTACATAACATTTTGAAGCATTAAATTTCATCTGCCATTTAGATGCCCAGTCAATCAATTTATCTAGATCTTTTTGTAGTTGGTTACAGTCATCTTTGCAGTCTATTGCTATGTATAATAGGCTGTCATCTGCAAAGAGACGCAACTTTGACTTGATGTCATCTGCAATATCATTGATGTACAAAAGAAACATCAATGGACCTAAGACTGTACCTTGGGGTACTCCTGATTTTACAAAGGCATTTGTAGATGTTTCGCCTTCAACTGCTACACACTGCTGTCTTTGTGTGAGCCAGGCCTTTACCCACTCTAAGATTTTGCCATTTATTCCATAGTGCTCTAGTTTCCGCAGAAGCCGTATGTGAGGCACTACATCAAATGCTTTGCTGAAATCTAATATTAGCATATCCACTTGCTCTTTTTTATCTAGATGTTTTGCGATATCTTCAATTGTTGTTACTAATTGAGATTCGCATGATCTTTTCTGTCTGAAGCCGTGTTGGTAATCGACTAATATATCATATTTTTCAAGATGTTGCATAATGTGTTTGAAAATGATGTGTTCCATGATTTTGCAAGAAACTGACGTCAATGTAACATGTCTATAATTTACTGGCAAGCTTTTGTCTCCCTTTTTAAAAAGTGCTGTGATGATAGCTGTAATCCAATCGTTTGGGACAGCCCCTTCATCATATGTTTTCTTGAATAATGTTGTTATGTATGGGGATATACTTGTAGCACATTCCTTTAGGACTCTGTTCGGTATGTTATCTGGTCCATTTGCTTTTTTCGGATTGACATTACTAAGTAGCTTTCTTACTCCTTCTACTGTTATCTCTAGATGGTCTATATCAGGCAATGGGCTGTTATTTAATTTTGGTTGACTTGATGTATTTTCATCAGTAAAAACAGATACAAATTGATGGTTAAGTGCTTCTGCTTTCCCTTTCCTGTCTTCCATAAGTTTTCCGTTTGAAATAAGTGGTGCTACTCCACATGAGTCTCTTTTCTTTGATTTAACATATTGCCAAAACTTTTTTCCAACAACAGGTGTTATTCTCTCACCTTCTTCGTCTACTTCCAATAGTTTAGATATGTAGTTTTGATGTGCTTCTTCTAGTTTAGTTTTTACTGTTTTTCTTAGGAGCTTAAATTCTTCCCAGTGTTTTTCATTATTGGTACGCTTTGCCTTGTTGTAAACCCTTTGTTTTTTTCTGATCATTGTTTTGATCTCTCTATTGATCCAAGGTACATTCCATCTGGTTGACAATATTTTAGTTGGGATATTTGATATTATAGCCTGGGACAATATATCTTTAAAATCATTCCAGCATTCTTGTATGGTACTTGTATTTGCTTTTTGTATAAAATTATTCAGCTCTTTATCTAGTTGTTCATTTATTCCGTTCATGTTGCCCTTTTTGTAAATATATACTTTCCTTGGTACTTGCTTTTTTGTTTTTGCTTTTAAATTTATGTCAGTGATGACTATGCTATGGTCACTCATTCCGTCTTGGACTGATATACTTTCAATGCTTGTTGGATTTGTTGTTAGTACAAGGTCTAATATGTTATCTTGACGTGTTGGTTCTTTTACTATTTGTGTTAGACAGTTTTCTTCAAGTGTTTCTATAAACTTGTTATTGGTTTCCATACTATAGTTGTTTGGTTTCTTTATTTGAAAGTTGTTATCTTCGTCTATTTCCCATTTTATGTCTGGCATGTTGAAATCACCAGTTAGTACTAGGCTTGGTAGATTATTTGAATGTGTTAGCCTGGTTAACGATGTATTTAAGCTTTCAATGGATGCTATATTATTGTCTGGTGGTCGGTAATAGCAGCCTGTATAAAGTAGTTTACTTCCTTTTATCTCAATCTTATTCCAGCATATTTCACAATCGGTGTCTAGTGTGATTTCAGCTGTAGATAATAGGTCTTTTCTTACCAAGTTTAATACCCCTCCACCTTCATGCCCTATTCCAAATATACGATCTTTTCTGTATACTTCATAAATATTTGTATCAATGAGTTCTGCATTTGAGATGGTTTTATCAAGGTGTGTTTCAGTTGCATGTATTATATGGGGTTCATGTGTATCTATAAGTGTGGTAAATTCGTTTCTTTTTTGCTGACTTCTCAAGCTTCTACAATTGACTGTCATGATTCGGATGTTATTTCTTCGCCTTGTTGATGAGTCATGTACTTCTGCTGAGTCAAGTGATGTTTCAATTTGACTTTGTATTTCTGATTCAGATATATTTCCCAGTTCGTTAAAAGAATTTTGTTGTACAAGATCATCTTCTATTTGCCCTGATGTATCTGACAGATTTATTGTGGAACAAGATGGACATTCCCATGAGAATACTTTTTTGTTCATGAATGAGTTATACATTTTCGGTGTAATACCGCCACATTTAATGTGTACCCAAAAGTTGCATTCATCACATTGTATTGATCTATGGTTTATGGCCACAGGTTTTTTTACATATACCACACGGATTGCGTGTTGGACCTGGATTAGCATATATGACATCTGCAAGTATTAGCGTAAGCAGCAGGAATAACTTAGTTGGTTTAGTATACTTATTTAAGTATGTAATTTTTATTTTCTGCATACAGAGACCTAAACTTGGTGTTAAACTATTCCAAGATTTGATGTTAAGATAAAATGTATGCTTAAATTCTGAAGTCGTAAGCTGATCATGGTGAGCTATTCTCGGTGTAATAGTAAGACAGAGGATGTAGCCGATAGCTACTAGGAGCATGACTGCAATTGGTATAATATGTGCAAGTTGTGCATTATTAGCCATTGTGTTGTTGTCGTAGTCGGTGTTTCGGGTAGACCCACAAGATGAGATACTCAAGTGAAAATCTACAGACCCACAAGATAAGACACTCTTGTGAAGGTCTACGGGAACTGGAGAATATATTTACTTCTCTGCAGAACCATTTGTCATAACAATTGACTACGCGATATGTGTGATATACCAGTTTATTTACCTGTTAAAATTAGTATTGACAAGGACAATTACGTAAATATACTTCAAATGTTACAATGTTTGACAGTATTAATGAGATCTAATCATATACTGGTCGTCCTTTTTATGTTTCTATGGACTTGACAGGTGTGTTTGGTCATGTGATTTTGATACTTCTCTGAGTCTTTTCCAAACATTTCTTTTGTTGATCGTATTTGTAGATGTTTTCAGCGATCATTAGAATCTAAGTGTAATTTCCGTGGTTTCAGGATTGAAATAATATTATATTGCACTCCAGAGTCTATAATATTTACAAAAAGTTTAGAAAAAATTTTCACTGAAAAATAAGAGCAACCATATTGAATGACGTATTTCCCTCTTATGTTTTTAAAACTGTTTACTGACAGTTTTTATTAGAGTCACCAAGAGGATCAACATATATTATACTTTGATGCATTTAATTGTCGATGGAAGATAGTTGAAATTGGGTTACCCCCCGCCAATAATCACAATATTGATACCACACTGGTAGAAATTAGTTCCCAATGGTATAACCAGCTCAAATGACAGTACCTTTTGTGTTGAAATATCATTGATACGTTAATTTTCTAATGATGCATGGCTTATCAATTGTTGAGTTATTCTAATCTAATCGTTTCTATCGTCATGTATGAATTACGTGAGCCGTTAATGGTATATTTTTTTTTTTAGTATTTAGGATTCCAATTCTCTTGAAATTCCCATTTTGACTGGGCCTCCTAAATAGTTAGATTTGAGCGCCAATGATTAGTCTTATACAATTGCAAAACTCGTTTGACATACTAAATTATGAGGTTGGTGACTTCACAATTTTGTGTTTTCATGAGATATGTCATTGATAAGTTGGCTTTAATTTTCAAAATACGATGGTGTGTTTTCTTAACTAAAAATAGTAACTTTGCCTATGTCATTGGCAACATTAACAAAGACAGTATAAAAGTTGTCACAAACATCTTTGGTGTTGTTTAGAATTTTGTTATCGTCCAAAAATACATTGTTTGTTGGCTGTATGGAAACGTTTTAGAGATAAATGGCTTCATTGTACAATAAAAGTGTTTTGATATTTTTTCCTCCAGCAAATCTTTGTTGAAAACAAATATTCATCATTTTTTGATTTTTTTTACCATATTTCTTTTGTTGTTTTGTATTTTTAAAATTTTGATGTCAATATTTGTTTGTGAAAAACAGCTCTTGCACATTCTCTGTTTTATATATAGTACTGAGGTTTTATGAAGGTATCTGTACTTCAGTGGTGCATGACAATTTATCATCTTAGACACTTTAGTTTTAAGAAACACTATATACTACGTTTATGTCATCTATACATTCATTTGAATCATGTTTAAAACTATTATGATTAATAACATTAATATACTTTTCAACAGCAAAAACGTTTAAAACTTCTATATTGTGTTTTACAATTAGGTGTATGACCTTTTATAAAAGTAGATATCATATGATGACAATCACTAACAACAGTATAACAATTCAATGTTTTGAAACATATATTTGTTTTATTTGAAAGAATAACATCTACAAGTGATGGTCCATAACCTTGCATATAGCATGTAGGTTGTTTCACTATAATTGACAGATCAAAAATATCACATATAACATTTGTGATTTGTTTTTTACCATAAAACCATAGTTATGGTCACCAATAACCATATAATTGATGTTTGAGGATGTTTATGGAGTCATACAATGTTTTATTCGCCGTTGGTGGGACAATAAATGGCTTAAATAAACCATGGAATTTTATCAAGTAAAATCAGTTAAACGTGTAATGCATAATGATAAAATTTAAATAACATATATGAAAGTTGTTCATATGATTCTTTCTATTTTCTACAAGTTCAGTAAAATGTCTTTGTCTGAACCTTCTGTTGATGACGATAGTAAGTTGCTAGTGTTTTTATTGCAAATTGTGATCATTAACTGAGTTCTCGATTAAAAGTAAAAAAAACCAAAAATACCGAATTCCGACGAACATTTTATAGGTAAAGTCCAAAAGCAAATGACAGTATCAAAAGCTTCAACACATTAAATGAATTCATAACAAATATCATTTTTCTGACTTGGTATACCATTGATAAAAATAAAAGCTTCATCAAACGTCAAACAGCAGACAACTTCTTCCTGGATATGTTGTTTTGATAAGGTCCTCAACCAATTCAGCCGACGCTTAGCACCAGTTTGAAGAATCTTTGGGATAGTCAAAACGGGGAATTGCAGATCAATTTCAGTTATAGAGGATTCTATTTAGATATAGTTCGTTACTGTTATTTTACAATTGTTAAAAGGTATGTTAAAATCAAAAATTCTTTTTAAGACAATATGTGTGAACGCGTTTTTTTTTATGGTAGCCATTCACGTATATAAAAGATATTGCTCAAATATTTTTAATGTATCCATCATTGGCAGAAATCGATCGAGTTGCTTCAGTATGTATATTGTTATATTTTAGGAGAGGGTGGTTTGACGAAAAATGTTTTAGAAAAGATAACAGATTACATGAGTCTTTTTACTCATTTGAAAGAACGAAGGATTCTGTCTAAATACAACCTTGCATCATTACAAGCAATGATATGGCATTTGGGAAGGAAGGATTTGTATAATGATTTCCTGGAATATTGCAATTCACAGGATAAAACTCTTCATTTCTTTGTTCCTTCGGAACATCCAGGTAAGAAAAAAAGTTACATGAGGATATTCATGATAAATGTACAAGCTTCCGCATCATTTTTTAAAGTTTCACACAAAGAAGGATAATATGTGCGATAATATACATGTTAAGAACACGATATTGACAATGTGTAAAACTAAAAAACATTTTTCGAAAAAAATGCTACCACTTGTTTCAACCTAGATGGCAACAATTCTTAGATATATTGGAATTACGTATTGCTTGTAGAGTGGTACCGGACAATATTCACGTAATTTAAAATATGAACATGAATTCAAAAGTTGTAATAACTTGGATCTATTTCAAAAGCCCTACTACTAGATTAAACAAATATCTTCATAAGCGAACATTCTATGCTTCAAATTGTCAAAACACGAGGTTTTTCGTACATATCAGCTTGTGAAAAATTGTACGCAAACTTGGATTCAAAATTTTTTGTAACCAAAAAACGGTTTATTTAAAAAAAAACCTAAAATATAATACAATAATTCAAATAACGACGCCTTCAACAAATATAAGGGAGCATTGCCATGCTCATCAATAGCTCAAAAATGCAATTATCTAGCTCAATTGTTCAACCATGGAATTCTTAATCAATAGAGAACAAGTCATATTTTTCCATTAATCATTTATAATTACTTGAACATATCCAAGTTTACACACCAATTCAATCACTCATTTGTAATTTTCTCTCTCTGTGTTAATGATAGTTAATGGTTACAAGCATGTGGATTTTCATATCAGAGGAACTGATCTATTTAGTTCAGATGACTTGGAATCATTGAAAGGAGCCATGTCAGTTTTACTACGTTGTCCAATGCATCATATCATTATTGATGGTATAGAACCAACAGGCAGTATTCATATTACTTTTATGATACCAGAAGTGTGCATTGAAATTCTCTTAAACTTAGGAGAGCAGGAGAAGAAAAGACTATGTTTGCATGGAGTAGATAGATTTAAAGTAGACGAACAACTTATAGACTGCAAAGGTAATCATTGCTACAATTTGATAAAAAAAATTATTATCATTTAGTTACGTTTTCTGAATTTACATACTAGTAATCAATGTTATTTAAAATGCTGAGAAAAAATCTCTAATAATTGGGTTTCGTGTTGTTTATTCTTTAGTTTTCTATGTTGTGTCTTGTGTACTATTGTTTTTCTGTTTGTCTTTTTCATTTTTAGCCATGGCGTTGTCAGTTTGTTTGAGATTTATGAGTTTGACTGTCCCTTTGGTATCTTTCGTCTCTCTTTTAAAGCAATTTGAAATGTTCCTTGTTCAAAAATGCATATCATTAAAACGGCATATTGAGATATGAGCTTTATTCGTTGTTGTAGGCCTTAAAATTCTTGTCATTTTCTGTGTCATTTGTTTTCTTGTGGAGATTGTCTCATTGGCAATGATACCACATCTTCTTGAATTTATATTGACTGAACTATATTTCTCTATGGCATCTACGCGTTTATAAAGTCAATACTGTGATAATTGCCCCACTATTAAAATCTTTACTGTAAAAATTAAGAAAATTTTCATTCAGTTGATATCAATATTGGGATAACGCGAATTATCTCAATACTTTCAGATTTTAAAGAAAATGAGGAAAAACCAACTCTTGATAAAGATGCAGCTGTTCAGAAAATTCTACAACAAAACAGAGATCTACAGAGGGATGTTGAGAACTATCAACTCGCTTTTGAACAAGAGAGGCAAAACACCAAAGAATATATATCCAATATGACAGGTATCGGTATACAATTCTACATATATATGTATTTGTTTGTTTTTAATGATTTGAATTTTAATCTGTTCAACTGTATTCTGGAAAGTAATAAAAAGTCTTTTCATTGTTAAAAGTTTGCAAAGATTTTATGCGAGTAAAAATATAAAAAGATGTGATCTATTTACAATGGTTGAAAGGTTTAAAATTATAGGTCAAGTAAGTCCTTCAAAACGGAGCATAACTTCCAAAGTTTATTTCATTAACTGCAAGGCCTTTGATATTGGTATTTTTAATACTAGTATCTTATTATTTGTATCGATAATTTTACATTATCTACCGCCCTGACGAGTTTTGTTTTCAAATTGATTGTCAGAGTTTGATTATACACTCCTGTCTCTTACATAGTTAACAGTGTAGAATTGACTACTTACACAACGAGAATTATATTAAATGTGGCTACTCGGGCTACGATGCAGTCATCGTTTGTCTTACTTACTTAAGGCGAATATGCACATTTATTGATAACAATATATTTGAAACAAGACTGCCGTTTTGAATAGTCTTTTTTTTTAAATTTATGTGATGTATTGACGAGCTTACAACAACAACAAAAACATTATGGAATCGAAATTATCATTGCAGATCGAAATCCGGCTTCATGAAAACACTTACGTTTTAGTCTGCTCTGTTGTTAGAAACAAGCCCAAAGTACACTATATATAACAAAAAAAAAAGATGTGGTATGATTGCATGTCAAGAGACAATTATCAAGCAAAGTCCACATGAAGTGGATATAAGCAATTATATACCACGTAATGAAAATGTGTTGTGCTCCATAATATATTCAACAATAGACACGTCTTTTTATATTTACACAACTACCGAGAAAAGGAAATTGAACATTTTGAATTTTGATCAGTTCATGTCAGTACGATCTTTTACTATCAGATGCCCTACTAGAGTTAAGGTATGCAGTGGAATTATGTGAAGAAGAAAAAGATGAAATTACTCGAAAACTTCAGAATATTATTGATGAATACGATGAGAGATGTTTTGAATTAAACAAGGTCATTGAAAATGCGGATATTGTAACAACGGAAAATTTCTGCAAAGGTATTGTTTATAAAAGATTATTACATATCACTATGCTTTATATCAGAAGAATTTTAAAGCAATCTATAGTCTAGGTATATATGGCATCAACTATTAAATTATAACATCGAAATGAACTCGTCTTGCAAACGATATGTATTTATATTTTGAATTGTGCAATTGCACTAAAACAATAATCGTAATTGTCATGGTTGAATTTGGTCTGAATAGATTTCCCTATTTTGTTTAGATCTATATTTGTTTGACTTCCTTTTGATTTAATTTCCAGCTTGAAAATTATTTTAAATATTTAAGACCTACGTATCATAACTCAGCCACTATAAATTGGTTTAATTTAACTGTTTAAACTGTTGAACTGATTTTAAAATTCTCATATATCTCAGGCCGTGTTCACATTGACCTAAATTCGGTGTTGTGTTAGTGTTACTCACACGTAAACTAAACACAATTGCGTTCCCATTGATAAAACTCAATATTTACATGTAGTTTAAATCATGTTTTAGCTACACACAGTCGATAGTCAATGTAGGCCTTGTGTAGGTTAAGTGTACACAAAACTAGACATTTAGGACATTAGTTTTACCTTGTATATATTTAAGGAGGAAACTATTTTTGAATAAATTGATATTTTTGATAATTATAAGTATAGTTCAATACAGAAATTGTTGTCTATAAAATTTTACAGATTTTTTTTGGGTTAAAAAAAATAAACGTACTTTATTAACCCCTGATCAAGACTCAAAGCAGCATCATTGCCGAACCCATAAAACAGCAATCAATTGATTTTCGGGGGGGGGGGGGGCTATTATAGTTGAGTATAAAACATAAAGGCAAGAGGGTCGGGGTGGTGAGCTATGGATTTTGTTTTGGAAACAAAAAATGTTTCCAGTTTTTGGCCCTGAAAAAAGTTTGTTTGTTTCACCCTCAGCTGCCACTATATATAATCCTAAAATTGATTTCGACTTGTTACCAAAATTTGTCCTGAAAAAAATCAATAGCCTACGCCCCCTCCCCCCGCTCCCCCTCCATCTTTTCAAAAAATAAAGTAAATAGTTGCTGCCTAATTCATTTTGAAAAGGTCTTCCCGAATCGGCTTGACGTACACATAAATATTCGCCACTGGTCTTTACTCAAACAACGATTCACGCATAAATGTATGACTAAAAAAAGTGTGAGGTAAATGATACGTTTGTCTAGTATCTCAGATCCGTTGAATAACACTTAAAATAAATAAAAAAACGTTACCCTATTCCTTTACCAAATACTCCTTGGAGAAGAAATACCATTTGAAACAAACAGAAAAGATAAAAATGTAGTGATCCCTAATATCTCAATCTTTTTTATTCGGCTGTAAGCACGATGCTGCAGCTAACGTTATCTAATGCGTAATCGAGACATCTCTAGTATATTCAAACTACTGCAAATTATAAAAATGGCTTTCATAAAGTAGCAACCACTTAACTTAAAAAAAGGTTTTTTTTTTTGTTTTGTTTTTTTATCTGAGTCAGATTTTTTTTACACGCGAACGTTTTTATTCCTTTTTTTTCGATGCTGGTGATCAAATACTTTTTTTTCAATATTTAACACTATAATGTATGGGGAAACTCTTGATTCAGAATATTTTTTTTATCATCTGTATGACCATTTTTTTTTCATCAAATTGTGGATATTTCCATTTCCATCCCCCATCCCCCCTTTTGAGTCAAATGGTTGTTCCCTTACCGCAAGAAAAATTGTCTAAAAATTTGGAATTCAGTTCTACGTAATGAACATTTAAATGACATATAGTTTACAAGTGTGAACAAATCTTATGTACAGGAAGCTAAACAAGGTGTATAGATGTGAACAAATTTAATGTGAAACCAGTGTACACTACACTGAACTAATTGTAAACATGTTTACTCTACACGGCGTTTGGTGTGAACACGGCCTTATACTTTGACTTCCCTAACTTTTGGTTTCAAACGAATTCCTGAATAACGTGCATTTCTTAAGTATTTATATTTTAAAACATGTTGTTATTCCTTAATTTTATAAAAGTTACAGTTCAAATATGACAATCATTTGACGGAACTTGTATTCGATAAACAAAGGAAATAGTAAAATTGTAAGATTGAAAATCTTGAAAAATTGAAAAGAAGAACGGTCTCTTTTGTGTAGGACTAACGGTTCACCAATAGCATTCTGAGAGTACTTGAAAGACTATACTTACATCTATGTATATATTGAATGACGTATATAAGAGTATTTATTTTTCAGATGATTTAATGGACCTTAGAGACACCGTTGCAAAATGTGAAATTGAAAGAGAAGAAATTATTTGTAAACTTCAAAACATTGTTGATGAACGTAATTGTGGAGAAACTAAAAACAGAATTTCAGAATATGGGTGTACAGGTAATCATAAGAAAGTAAAAAAAAGAAATATAATTATTGAGATAATTTCATTGATATAAGTGCCAAATCATTTTCGAATTTTGTTTCATCATATCATATAATATAATTGATAAAATACTCGTGTCTGCTCTCTGGTCGGGTGTTGTATTTCCTTTAAAAGGAGAAGGTTCAGTGAGACCCCTTTTCGGCCCAAAAATTTTGCAGTTTTACAAAATTGTTTAAATGTAAACTTTTATTTATTTTTTGGAATTATGATGCCTCTACTACATAAATATGGGCTGTTTTTGGCATTACAATGCACATATATCGGGTACTTGCATCATCAAGTCATGCAATCTTCCCAATTTCAGCATTTTAGCTAAATTCTAGACAGTTTCCGTCTTAAATGAAAGTGGCAGCATTCGTGTGCATTCTTGATATTGAAATGTAAGTTGTGTTTTAAGATAATACATAACATATTTAATGGTCGAGGATGAACACGGATGCGGCCACTTTCACTTTTGGCAAAAACCATAAGAAAAGTTACATTTTTTGGCATATTTGATAATTTTTTCATATTCTAGCTATAATCAGAGCGTTTTTAACGACTGAATCAGTTAAAATCTTTCACAAAAAATAACTGAATCAGACATTTAACTGTTTAAAAAGTGTCCGAAATCTTTCGTCAGATGAACTTGAAATTTGAGGCCAAAACCGGCCCTTACCGAACCTACTCCTTTGTCCTATTTCCATTCTCAAATTTATTATTTCAAATTAAGAACTGCTTTACTGAACATATTAGGTAAAATGGCATCTCTGTTTTGAATTCTTTTTAGTATAAAGTAAACACTCAAAAAGACCGAACTCTAACGAAATTTCAAATGAAAAAAATCCCTTATCAAATGGCAAAATCACTAGAAAAAAACACATCAAACCATCAAAAAACAAGTCATATTCCTGTTGGGAGGTTTGACATGCCACAAAACAAGGTTCAACCCACCAATTTTGTCTTTCTTAAAATGTCCTGTACTAAGTCAGGAAAATGGCCATTGTTATATTATAGTTTGTTTTTGTGTGTGTTACATTTCAATGTTGTGTTTCTGATATGTAGTAGTTTTCCTCTTATATTGGATGTGTTTTCCTCAATTTTAGTTTGTAACCCAGATTCAGTTTCTCTCAAACAATTAATTACTTTTGGACAGCGGTAAACTGCTATTGCCTTTTATATTATTTCTATTTTATGAAAATAAAGAGAATATTATATCTATCTACAAAACACTACATAAAAGTTCTAAAGATTTTCAACAGAATATTTGAATATGTAATTGCACCGGATTTTTTTTTCTCTCAATCGATTTATGAATTTCGACCAAAGGTATACTACTGTTTCTTTTATTTGTAAGTTATAGACAGATATATGGGCTTTGTATTCATGTCTTTGTTTTATTTTGCAGAAACGCTATTGTATTTAGGAGAAGATGATAATTGTAAGTTTTCCATATCAACATATCAAATCAATGCACTGCATTTTAATAATTATAAAAAAAATACTGAAACTATCGTGATTACTTGCTCTATCATAAAAAAACCGAACTCCAAGAAAAATTCAATGCAAAAAGTTATTTTTCAAATGGCAAAATAAAAAGATCAAGCACGTCAAAAGAATGACTTATAATCCTTGTATCTTTGATAACTATTTACACCACTGGGTCGATGCCACTGCTGAAGGACGTTTTGTCACCGAGGGTATCATCAGCCCAGTAGTCAACATTTCCTGTTTACAAAACTTTGAATTTTTCGAAAAACCTTTTCTTATCCCAGTCATAAATTACCGTACCCGTATTTGGCACAACCTTTTGGAACTTTGGATCCTCAATGCTCTTCAATATTTTGATATTGTTTGGGTTTATTAATATTTTGATATGAGCGTCACTGATGAGTCTTATGTAGACGAAACGCGCGTCTGGCGTACTTAATTATATCCCTGGTACCTTTTATAACAATTATCCTTGTGAAAGGAAATATTAGCAAATATGATGACAATATGTTATTGTGGTATACATGTATATATATTTTATAGTACTAAGATCTTTGTCTCGGCTTGATAAGTTGGGAATAGATGAATTGGAGGACGAATCGTGTGATATTCAGTCGTAAGTAATTATGAAAAAAAATACTCGATTTTGTATTTTAGCATTTGGGATTTAATAATTGTGTTAAAAGTTGTCGGTGCAGAATTAAATGATCAGATATTTTAAAATGATGCAGCGCATAACAAAAATCTTAAATACAAAAAAAACAAACAATTTTTATTTTCTTTAAGAGGCATGCATTTTGAAATCTGGAACTTTTGGCGAAAAAAGCATATCAATTAAATTAAAGGATAAATAATAACTCATCAATGATGCATTATGGATTTTTTTCATATCAAACTGTACACCGATGCAATCGAAATTTCTTGAATTTAATATATTTTGTGTGATTGAGGTCTATTTGGATAGCCTTTTATAAAATCTACATTGATAAATACTTCATTTGCTGATTGAACTTGTTTGAACTCATTAAATTATTTGGTTAATTATTATTTAAAAATACAAAAGTGTACCTTTTAATAATATCTGTATTTTCATTATTTTTAGGCAAATTATAGAAATCTTACAAACTAGTCGCGCCTGTGAAATAACATCAGATATAGTGCAAAGCGTACAAACAGAGAGAAAAAATCTAGAAAAACTAAAGGTAAATTTTAGAGACAGTTTTGATGACTGTATTTACAAATGTATTTATAAAATGAGAAATTGCAGGTCTTTCATGATTTGTATGTTTTTATCGATTTTATCAAAATTGTAAACAGTTGCTTCCAATGAGATAAATCGATCTCTATGAAGGCCCAATGACACACAAATTAACAATAATATATCACTGTACGGCCTTCGACAATGAACAAAGACAATACCGCATAGTCAGCTCTATAGGACCCCAAAATGACAAATGTAAAAGAATTCAAACAAGAACACTAACGGTCTAGTATATGTACAAATAATGAGTGAAAAACAAAGTTTTTAAACATAAACAAACGACAACCACTGAACTACAGGATTCTGACTTGAGACAATCAAAAACATCCATAATGTGGCTGGGTTAAACCTGTAAGTGTGACCACCCTAACCTGGAACAGTTACATAAAAGTACAACAAAGGTAAATACTACAACAATCAGTTGAAAAAGGTTCAATTCATCAGATAGATACAAAATAGAAATACTGCACAGAGTGGATAGGCCGGATACTTGTATACCCCAACAAAAAAACACTCGAAGTACAGATCTGAGAGTACTCGCAGTTACTGACGCCTAATTCAAAACCACTTACACTTTTATTGAGATTAACGTTACTTTTAAATCAGTTTTATTAGACTTAATATTATAAAGGGTTCACATCAATATTTTGTTTTTCTTTTTTAGGAAAATATCCAAAATCTAGTGGATGTTAATGTTTTTGACAAGGTTTATGCAGTTGTTCAACGGTTAAAGAAAATCGAAGATGTTATTTTAGTAAAGAAAAGGCATCGAAACACATCTTCAACTTGTTCATCAGACCTGGAAATATAAAATGTACATGCCATAACAACAAACTGAGCAATTGTGACTTGCTCCACCTTAACAATTTTATTTAAAGTAATCAAAATAATTGTTTTACTGTTGAATATAAAGATATGTTATGTTGGCGAAACTTTCTGTGAACATTTGCAGTCAAATAATGGATGGAATATGTTAAGGGCATGAACTATCAGATAGTTAAAATTCTCTTCATAACACGTATAAGATATAAGTCAATTATTCAGAACTAGAAAAACCTAAACTGGAATGCGCCATTAGACATCAGAAGAAAATAAGATATGTATGAAACCAAAAAAGATTTTTAACGAAAATTGCCCAAATAAAAAGTTCAAATCTTCTATTAGTTTTTAAAGTCGGCGACGCCCTAGACAATTGCAATCTTAGTTTAATTTAATTACATTATTCGATTAACAGTGAAATGACCAACTAAATATCACGTTTTTTATGCATGTCCAGGGAGGAAGCGGCCAACATAATGCGTGTAAGCCGAGGTTACATAATGATTGCGTCGTTTAAATCATACAAAAAAAAGTAAAATCACAAAAATACTGAACTCAGAGGAAAATCAATACGGAAAGTCCATAATCACATGGCAAAATCAAATAACAAAACGCATAAAAAACGAAAAGACAAGAACTGTCATATTCCTGACTTGGTACAGGCATTTTCAAAGATAGAAAATGGTGGATTAAACCTGATTCTATAGCGCTTACCATCTCTCTTTAATAACAGTCTCGTCAAATTCTCATTCAAACAAATGGTCTTCCTTGACACAAATATTGAAAACCAATTATAGCGTTCTTTTCTAATGATCTATAGGAAAAAAATCTCTCTGGTACTGTTTTCTACAGAAAAAAAATACATCTATGTTGCTTCAATAATAATCATTTTTATTCATACCATGCATGTTGATCATATACGAGTTTAATTTTTATCATATTGCATTAACACTGACAGGTCGTTATTATTCATCATGAATGATATCCCACTTAATAGAAATATTTCATATGCCTATTGAAAGAGGGAAAGCATGACAAAATAAAGAATGATAAAACAAAATCTCTCTTTATTTTTAAAGATACAAAAAGAGAGAGGCGAAAGATACCAGAGGGACATTCAAACTCAAAGATCGAAAATAAACTAAGAACGCCTTGACTAAAAAAGAAAAAGACAAACAAACAAATAATAGCACACAAGACACAACATTGAACCCTACAGATTAAGCAACCGTTAAACTAAAAACTGGGGACGATCTCAAGTACTCTGGGAGGGTAGCAGATCATGCTCCTCATGTGACACCCGTTGTGTTACTCGTGCTATTACAAACAAAGTAATCTTGGAATGGCGAAAACATATTTTCACTGTAAGCAATGTTGGATCTTATTTAAAATAATAGTTTTTGTTAACTACTTGTCATAATTTTGATATTCCAACACATGTTTTTGTAATAATTTTACTTGAACAATAATATTTTGAGGACTTGAATCACATTGTAAAATGCATCTACGTAAATTTTTTTTTGTATAAAAAATTAATATATTTTCCCTCCACTTGTCTGTACTGTGTACTTACATTGGCCATTAATTTTGGATTTAATGATAAGATATTCTCCAATTACTAAATGATCGCCAGACGTGAGAGCTCGGATTTGTAAACAAATGATTACAAAAAAAAAGAAGGCACAGATGGATCCCATGCAAAGGCCAACATGTTGGATGAGAGGAAGGCGGGGTATATATCAATAAAAAACATATTGCATAGAGACAAACAGCAGTATACATTACACAACTTTTAATGATCTGATAAGTCAGCAAAATGTTGCTTTGAATATTTTAAGACCTTCGTCGTAGGCACATTAAAAATATGAGCAAGGTTTACATCTAATATATCTGATACTTTAACGTGTTATAAAGTGTTAAATAAAGATATATTAACAGACAAAATAGGCATTTAACATATTATATGTGCAAAACGCTGACTGCATACAATTTTACAAGAAAAATATTACCAGTTAAAGTTGGTGTGAGTTTTCCCCTTCCCTTTTCCCTTATCGACCGAGGAAAAGGAGCAGATGTAAAAAAGTAAAATAACAAAACTCTCAGGAAAGTTCGAAACAGAATGTTTTATATAGAAATTGGTGGATTGAACCTGGGTTTATAGCTAGCTAAACCTCTCACAACGTCAGTTAACTATACCTGGTACCTTTGATAACAATTTACATCGTTGGATCAATGCCACTGCTGGTGGACGTTCCTGATGGTATCATCAGGCTCGTAGTCAGCACTTTGGTGCTGACATAAATATAAAATTATATGGTTGTTTTTATAAAATTCCTGTTTACACAATTCTTCTTATCCCGGCAATAGACTACCTTAGTCGTATTTGGCACAACGTTTTTGAATTTTTGGTCATCAATGCTCTTCAACTTTGAACTTGTTTGGCTATATAACTTTTTTTTATCTGAGCGTCACTGATGAGTCTCATGTAGACGAAACGCGCGTCTGGCGTATCAAATTAAATTATTGACTATACGTTAACTTTACCTAACACATATAAAGTTGAATTAGACATTTTTCGTACATTTAATAAAATGAGACCAATACCAAATAAAGGCTACAGTAGTATACCGCTGTTCAAAACTCAGAAACCCATGGACAAAAAACAAAATCGGGGTAACAAATTAAAACCAATGGAAACAAATTAAATATAAGAGGAGAACAACGACATAACACTAACATGTAACACACACAGAAACGGACCGAGCATCAGACAAAATCTCACGAGAATAACAAATATAACATCAAAATCAAATACATGAATTTGGGATAGACAAGTACCGTGACACGTCTTATCGCAATGTGAATTTACACTCAAAAATAAGAGAAAACAAACGACATAACGTTAAAATGTAATACACACAGAAACGAACTATAATATAACAATGGCCATATTTCTGACATGGTACATGTCAAACCTCGCACTGATATGGCCATGTGAAATATAACATCAAAATGACAACACAACACCACAGGACTACAATATAAATAAATTGGAGAACACAATTGACAAGGAATCACACGAACAACAGCCAACAAAAGGCAACAAGTACAAAATTTTAATACGCCAGATGTGCATTTTGTTCACACAAGACCTACTAATGACGCCCAGATACAAAAGTTTGAAAGCCGAAACAAGTACAAAATTGAACAGCATCGATGACCAAAAGATCAAAAAAGTTGTGCCAAAAACGGCAAGGGTTTTCTGTTAGTTACCAGAACATCCCTTTTATTTAGAATAATTTATACTTTTGCAAACAGTAAATTTCATAAAATGACTATACAAAAGATGTACATGATAAAACTGAAGTATTAACTAATTACAGGAAACAACTGAAATATATTACATAACCAGACATTTGAAACACAAAAGTAGGCACATCCGAATAAGTTTAAACCTCAACGCCAAGTGACGTCATATTTGAAACTGTAAAAAATGACGAAAAAATTACGTCATTTGAATTTGTAAAACAGATCATCAAAAAATGAAAAATGACGTCACATTAGAGTGATAACCATAACAATTGAAAGAAAGGGTCTCTAAATATAAAAACTTACTAACTAAAATCTATTGTTGAAAATTTTACTATTTCGAGCGGTTCCGTCGAATCTTCTTATAGAAAGATATTAAACAATTTGACATTTGTACATCTTGGAACTTGCAATTAAATGTGAGATTATAATAGAAATATATATTGTGCAAATGCATTCAAATATTTGTTGATTTTACAGGTTGCAATCTGTAAATAACTACAATGCAATTTCTTGTTTCGGACAAAACTGTACCACTTTTACTATGCAGTTATGTAAAATATTATATCCTAGGATGGAAAGTTCATATGTACTACTATTTTTTTCAAAAAAAGGGCTGTGCGGCATATTTTCCATTTTTACTTGTATAGATTTCAATTTGACCGGTATGCATATGTATTTTTACTGGCTAATTCCCACTTTACGTTTCTACGTGATGAAACAAAAACATCATATCTGGTAACCAGTACGTAAACAAAGTTTATTATCTATGAATATCTTATATCTATCCAAAAGTGGCGAGGTTTGAGAAACAGATGTGTTTACAAAATGCAACCTTTAAGTTTTTGAATCATTTCATCTTAGAGTAATGCAACATGTATACCACAATAAAATCCCTAGGATAAATATTTTGTAGTTCACTCTATATGAATATATATTAAGTTGAAGTGCCAGAATACATGATATACAAATAATCTACCAGTACTGCATACAAAGTATCAAAAACAGTAGGACAGAAGTTTTAGTTTTGGTACAAAATACATCTTTTAAGAAAATTTGAGCAAATTCAATATTCCTATCAACCCTTCTTTGTGTGTGCCAAAATAGGTAGCCATGTCAGAGTTTTATCTATTTTATAGTACTTTGACAAACAAACAACATCATGGGTTATCGGCAGTTTCTTACTTTAAAAATATTTTATATCAAGAATGACCTGTATTTGGAATTCTGCCAGTGAAAATAATAAATTTGTATGACATGTGTTTTCGGTATAGAATATCAATAACCTGTAAAATCTATTTGTCTGTAAAGTTCTATTTAAATTTATATTGATTACGGTAATGTCGGTTGTTTACATGGAGGACGAAGTGTAGATAATGAAGTTCCATTTGCCAGAAAATCAGGTAATGTTATGTTTTTGTACATATCAATGCATATTTATTCAATTACATTTTCTGTCTTGCAACATTATAATTTTAACACGAGGTTTTTCTCTGATACATTGTATCTCTATTATGTTTGGGTTATTATGTCGAAAAATACTGAAGAATATTTAATGAACGGATTTTCTTTTTATAGATTAGACCATTGATTTTCCTATTTGCATTATTAAAATATTTTCGAGCCTTTTAAAGCGTGCTTTTTTGTAGTGAGTTAAGGCATCAAGTTGAGGACCGTACTTTGAACTTTAATTGTTTTATTTTTTACACATTGTGACTTGGATGTACAGTTGTCTCCTTGGCACTCATATCACATCTTCTTATTTCGGATGATATTTTTCAGTTATGAAAAGAAATGGAGCCTGATAAAACTAAAAGTAAAACATTAGATGGCATTAGACTTAATCCATCAGATGATTATCAACTTAATGTATTTTTAATGCAAATTGCAAAGCAAATAACAGATGAGGAGTTTAACGAAATAAAGTTTTATTGTTCAGGTACGTATGTTTAAATAATAGATGTTATTTTGCATACCTAGCTTCTCTTCCATATCAACTTGGACAAAATAGTTGATACGAAAAATGGCTGACACCCAAAGTCAATCCCATGTTTCATTATCTACCCGTCTTCCACAATTAAGTGTTACCCTCTATCATGCATTATACGGTAATTCTCATTTTTAAAGGTGCATTATGTAGGATGTTAGACATATCTTATATACATAAGAAAATGAATGTACAAAGTCAGGAATATGACAGTTGTTTACCAATCGTTTGATCTGTTTTACCTTTTGATTTTGATATATGCTTATGGACTTTCTTTTTGGAATTCGATATTTTTTTTTTTTTTATTTTTTTTTTCTATATACATGTCTATAC